>NC_060181.1:20798474-20803474 GCF_021184085.1 Oncorhynchus gorbuscha | reverse complement strand
GGTGCCATTTGGGACGCATCCCAGGCATCCATTCCTCTCATTCTTCCTGATTCATTCTCTCACAAACTCCTAGCTATAACTCAACCACCAATTCCTTTATGCTAAATGTCCAGTATTTATCCCAGCTACAACAATATTCACTGTTGAACTAAGGCCAGGTCAACACACACACACATGTAGGAACGTGTGCAAGATCACATGCATGCAAACACACCGCAGATGGATTTGTCCACTTCCATCAGGAATGGAAGGAACACTACATCTAACTAAAAGAAAAAGCTTGAGAAAGAGAAGGAAACCGTCTGTCAGCGTGTGCAAGTGTCTCCTTGTTTATGTCTGACTTGGTCCTGTAGATCCTGGAGACCATCAGAAGACAATGTACTAGCTTGTCTGCTCTGAGTTGACTTATTATTCCTGAAGAGCAAAGCCAGGTTGTATTGATCCAGTAATGCTGCCCTGCTGTTGTCTACACGTAGCAGAGTGTTGAAGGAAAGTTAGACAACATGGTTCCATGAGAGTGAGTTATGAGTGTGTGTGTAGGTGGTTGTGTATGTGTGTGTATGTGCGTGTGAGTGTATGTGTGTGTACGTCTCTCTGTGTGTGTGTGTGTGTGTGTGTGTGTGTGTGTGTGTGTGTGTGTGTGTGTGTGTGTGTGTGTGTGTGTGTGTGTGTGTGTGTGTGTGTGTGTGTGTGTGTGTGCGTGCGTGCGTGCGTGCGTGCGTGCGTGCGTGCGTGCGTGCGTGCGTGCGTGCGTGTGTGTGTGTGTGTGTGTGTGCGTGCGTGTGTGCGCCTGTGTGTGTGTGAACATGTTTTTCTTGCAATTTAATGTGTGTATCTTAGTTGAATAACAGCTACTTTATATTCACAAAATCACATTAAATAAGCTCCCGGAGACGTCTTCCATTGTGAAGTCCCCAATTCAAACACATTATCTTTCCATTAGACACACAAAACCCACCTCAGCCATTTATACAAACAGAGACACGGTGTTAACACGCGCACGCGCACACGCACACACACACACACACACACACACACACACACACACACACACACACACACACACATGGCAGAGCCATTACTGAACACCAGTCCACAGTAGTGAGCTGTGGAAAGCAGTGTGTTTGTGTGCACCATGCAGTGGGTCTGTATTTACAGTATTGTTGTCATGATACCAGAATTTTGACTTCTATACCAATACTATCTTAAGGCCATGAGACTGTTAAATAGTCATCACTAGCCTGCATCCACCCAGTATCCTGCCCTGACCATAGTCCCTAGCTGGCTACCACCTGGTACCTTAAAGGCTGGTCACTTTAATAATGTTAACATACCCATTTCATATGTATATACTGTATTGCTGCATATATTTATTTAACCTTTATTTAACTAGGCAAGTCAGTTAAGAACAAATTCTTATTTACAACGACGGCCTACCACAGCCAAACTCTAACCCAGACGACGCTGAGATAATTGTGCGCCACCCTATGGGACTCTAAATCACAGCCGGTTGTGAAACAGCCTGGAATTGAACCAGGGTCTGTAGTGACAACTCTAGCACTGAGATGCAGTGCCTTAGACCACTGCCCCACTCAGGAGTACATACATATACTATTCCATCCTACGCATTCTTCACATATACTACATATTCTATCCTATACTGTCCATAATGTCTATATATCCCATAACACACACACACATATATATATATATATATATATATATATATATATATATTTTAAATGGCTAATTGATCATTAGAAAACCCTTTTGCAATTATGTTAGCACAGCTGAACATTGTTGTCCTGATTAACCTCTTGAGTGTAGGGAGCAGTATTTTGATGTTTGGATAAAAAACGTACCCAAATGAAACTGCCTATTTCTCAGGCCCAGAATCTAGAATATGCATATAATTGTCAGATGAGGATAGAAAACACCCTAAAGTTTCCAAAACTGTCAAAATATTGACTGTGAGTATAACAGAACTGATATTGCAGGCGAAAACCTGAGGAAAATCCAACCAGGAAGTGCTGTTTTTCTGAAACCTCTCTGTTCCATTGCATGCCTTCCCTCCATTTAAAGGGATATCAGGTATAGTTTCAGGCTTTTATTCAGAAAAATTATCACATCGCGCCATTAGATGGCTGGGTGCCAGCAGAGTTTTGCATGCGTGAGCAGCTTGGAACAGACATTTTCTCTCTCACTCCTATTGAAAAAGCTACGGTCCGGTTGAAATATTATTGATAATTTATTGTAAAAACAATCTGAGGAATGATTATAAAAAATGTTTGACATGTTTCTATGAACTTTACGGATACTATTTGAAATTTTCATCTGCCCCGTTGTCACCTCTCGAGCCTGTGGATTTCTGAACCTAACGCGCCAACCAAATGAAGGTTTTTGGATTTAAAAATAATCTTTATGGAACAAAAGGAACATTTATTGTGTAACTGGGAGTCTCGTGAGTGCAAACATCCGAAGATCATCAAAGGTAAACGATTCATTTTATTGCTTTTCTGACTTTCGTGACCAATCTAGTTTGTTGCTAGCTGTTTGTAATGTTTTGTCTGCTGAAAGAGATGTCCTAACATAAATGCTTGGATAGCTTTCGCCGAAAAGCTTTTTATTTATTTATCTGACACGCCAGGTGGATTACCAACAAGCTAAACTGTGTTTTTCTATATTGCACTTGTGATTTCATGAAAATTAAATATCTGCAGTAATTTAATTTGGCACTCTGTAATTCAGCGGATGTTGACAAAAATGATCCCGCTAACGGGATGGGTGCGCCAAGAAGTTAAAGAAGCAATAAAACAGATTAGTTGAGTATCTGGAGCATCAGCATTTGTGGGTTCGATTACAGGCTCAAAATGGCCAGAAGCAAAGTTTCTTCTGAAACTCGTCAGTCTATTCTTGTTCTGAGAAATGAAGGCTATTCCATGTGAGAAGTTGCCAAGAAACTGAAAATCTCGTACAACGCTGTGTACTACTCCCTTCACAGAACAGCGCAAACTGTCTCTAACCAGAATAGAAAGAGGAGTGAGAGGCCCCGGTGCACAACTGAGCAAGAGGACAAGTACATTAGTGTCTAGTTTGAGAAACAGACACCTCACAAGTCCTCAACTGGCAGCTTCATTAAATAGTACCTGCAAAACACCAGTCTCAACGTCAACAGTGAAGATGCGACTCCAGGATGATGGCTTCCCGCTAGCTGCTAGCCACAGCTCGCTAGCTGTCTTGAGCATATTGGACTGTTAGCTGTATAGATCCATTGGCCAATTTCTTGGGCCACAATACCTATTTTGTCAATTGGACTTGGACCCCTCTGCTACTCGGAACCTTACTAATCCATCACGATTGGTCTATCTACGTCACCGCACGGGGTGGCTAAAACAGACATTCCTCCGGGGAGACATCCCTGTAAGGCCCTTCTGCTAGCTTCCTAGCCCCGGTCTGCTAGCTTGCTAACCCCAGCCTGCTAGTTGTCTGAATCGCCGTGTCTCCAGCCAGCCCAACCACTCACTGGACCCCTATTGATCACCCGGCTACACATGCCTCTCCCTAATATCAATATGCCTTGTCCATTACTGTCCGGGTTAATGATTATTATCTTATTTCACTGTGGAGCCTCTAGCCCTGCTCAATATTCCTTAACCTCCCATTTAGTTCCACCTTCCATATATGCGGTGACATCACCTGGTTTAAACATCTCTAGAGACAATATCTCTCTCATCATTACTCAATGCCTAGGTTTACCTCCAATGTACCCACATCCTACCATACCTCTGTCTGTACATAATGCCTTGAATCTATTCTCTCACGACCAGAAACCTGCTCTTTTTATTCTCTGCTCTGAACGCACTAGACGACCAGTCCTGATCCAGGCCCTGCAGTGCCTAGCTCCACTCCTACTCCCCAGGTGCTCTCATTTGTTGACTCCTGTAACAGTAAAAGCCTTGGTTTCATGCATGTTAACATTAGAAGCCTCCTCCCTAAGTTTGTTTTATTCACTGCTTTAGCACACTCTGCCAACCCGGATGTCCTAGCCGTGTCTGAAGCCTGGCTTAGGAAGCACACCAAAACCCCTGAAATTTCCATCCCCAGGTATAACATTTTCCGACAAGATAGAACTGCCAAAGGGGGTGGTGTTGCAATCGACTGCAGAGATAGCCTGTAGAGTTCTGTCTTACTATCCAGGTCTGTACCCTAACAATTAGAACTTCTACTTTTAAAAATTAATCTTTCCAGAAACAAGTCTCTCACCGTTGCCGCTTGCTATAGACCACTCTCTGCACCCAGCTGTGCCCTGGACACCATATGTGAACTGATTGCCCCCCATCTATCTTCAGAGCTCATGCTGCTAGGTGAGCTAAACTCTGACATGTTTAACACCCCGGCAAGCCTACAATCTAAGCCTGATGCCCTCAATCTCAGACAAATTATCAATGAACCCACCAAGTACAACCCCAAATCCGTGAACACGGGTACCCTCATAGATATCATTCTAACCAACTTCCCCTCCAAATACACCTCTACTGTTTTCAACCAAGATCTCATCAATCACTGCCTCATTGCCTGTATCTGAAATGGGTCCGCGGTCAAACAACCACCCCTCATCACTGTCAAACACTCCCTAAAACACTTCAGCGAGCAGGCCTTTCTAATCAACCTGGCCAGGGTATCCTGGAAGGAAATCGACCTCATCCCGTCCGTAGAGGATGCCTGGTCGTTCTTTAAAAGTGCCTTCCTCACCATCTTAAATAAGCATGCCCCATTCAAATAAAATTTAACCAGGAACAGATATGGCCTTTGGTTCTCCCCAGACCTGACTGCCCTTGAAGAGCACAAAAACACCGTGTTGCGTTCTGCATCATGCAACTTTTCAGGGAAGTTAGGAACAAATATACACAGGCAGTTAGGAAAGCTAAGGCTAGCTTTTTCAAGCAGAAATTTGCATCCTGTAGCACAAACTCAAAAAAGTTCTGGGGCACTGTAAAGTC
>NC_060181.1:20735974-20793474 GCF_021184085.1 Oncorhynchus gorbuscha | reverse complement strand
GGAGAAATAGGGACTCTAATCAGGGAAAAAGATAGGGAACAGGTGTGGGAAGACTAAATGATTGATTAGGGGAATAGGAACAGCTGGGAGCAGGAACGGAACGATAGAGAGAAGAGAGAGAGGAAGGAGAGAGAAAAAGGGGAACGAACCTAAAAAGACCAGCAGGGGGAAAACGAACAGAAGGAAAAGCAAAATGACAAGACAATCTAAGACAAAACATGACAGTACCCCCCCACTCACCGAGCGCCTCCTGGCGCTCTCGAGGAGGAACACTGGCGGCAACGGAGGAAATCATAGATCACAAACGGTCCAGCACGTCCCGAGAAAGAACCCAACTCCTCTCCTCAGGACCGTAACGGAAAAACGAAAAAAAAAAGGAAACTAGGGTACTACTCTAAAAAAAAAATGAGACACGGGTAGAGAACTGAAAGCTTTAGAGCAAACAGGACCAAACAGGCCAGGAGAGTAACAACTAGGGACAGACTGAGACACAGCAAGGGCAGGAACAAGAACAGGAGAGATGCGATGGCAGGGAACAGACTGAGACCCAGCAAGACCAGGAGCAGAAGCAGAAAAAAAATTACCAGACTTCTTCTGCGCGCAGTCCGAACACGCAGCCACGAAACGGCGCGTGTCACGCTCCTGAGTAGGCCACCAAAACCGCTGGCGAATAGAAGCAAGCGTACCCCGAACGCCGGGATGGCCAGCTAACTTGGCAGAGTGAGCCCACTGAAGAACAGCCAGACGAGTAGAAACAGGAACGAAAAGAAGGTTAATAGGGCAAGCGCGCGGCGACGCAGTGTGCGTGAGTGCTTGCTTAACCTGTCTCTCAATTCCCAGACAGTCAACCCGACAACACGCCCAACAGGAAGGATCCCCTCGGGATCGGTAGAAGCCACAGAAGAACTAAAGAGACGGGATAAAGCATGAGGCTTGGTGTTCTTAGTACCCGGGCAATAAGAAATAACGAATTCGAAACGAGCGAAAAACAACGCCCAACGAGCATGACGCGCATTCAGTCGTTTGGCAGAACGGATGTACTCAAGGTTCTCTTGGTCAGTCCAAACGACAAAAGGAACGGTCGCCCCCTCCAACCACTGTCGCCATTTGCCTAGGGCTAAACGGATGGCGAGCAGTTCGCGGTTAGCCACATCATAGTTACGTTCCGACGGTGACAGGCGATGAGAAAAATACGCACAAGGGTGGACCCCATCGTCAGTATCGGAGCGCTGGGACAGAATGGCTCCCACGCCCACCCCGACGCGTCAACCTCAACAATAAACGGTTTAGTGACGTCAGGTGCAACAAGGATAGGAGCGGATGCAAAACGCTTCTTGAAGAGATCAGGACAACAATCATACGACCGGTGAGGAGGAAGGGAGTTGGTTCTGGACCGACTGAAGACCGTGCGCAGACCATGATACTCCTCCGGCACTCCTGTCAAATCACCAGGTTCCTCCTGAGAAGAGGGGACAGAACAAACAGGAGAAATAGCAGACATTAAACACTTCACATAACAAGAAACGTTCCAGGAAAGGATAGAATTACTAGACCAATCAAAAGAAGGATTATGACACACTAGCCAGGGATGACCCAAAACAACAGGTGTAAAAGGTGAACAAAAAATCCAAAAAGAAATGGTCTCACTATGGTTACCAGATACAGTGAGGGTTAAAGGTAGTGTTTCATATAATATACTGGGGAGAGGACTACCATCCAAGGCAAACATGACCGTGGGCTCCCCTAACTGTCTGAGAGGAATGTCATGTTCCCGAGCCCAGGCTTCGTCCATAAAACAGCCCTCCGCCCCAGAGTCTATTAATGCACTGCAGGAAGCTGCCGATCCGGTCCAGCGTAGATGGACCGGTAAGGTAGTACAGGTACTTGACGGAGAGGACCGTCTAGTAGCGCTTATCAGTCGCCCTCCGCTTACTGATGAGCTCTGGCCTTTAACTGGACATGAAATGACAAAATGACCAGCGGAACCGCAATAGAGACAGAGGCGGTTGGTGATTCTCCGTTCCCTCTCCTTAGTCGAGATGCGAATACCCCCCAGCTGCATGGGCTCAACACCTGAGTCAGTGGGGAAAGATGGTAGTGTAGGGGAGAGGGGGGACACAGTTAACGCGAGCTCTCTTCTATGAGCTCGGTGACGAAGATCTACCCGTCGTTCAATGCAAATAGCGAGTTCAATCAAAGAATCCACGCTGGATGGAACCTCCCGAGAGAGAATCTCATCCTTAACCTTAGCGTGGAGTCCCTCCAGAAAACGAGCGAGCAACGCCTGCTCGTTCCAGTTACTGGAGGCAGCAAGAGTGCGAAACTCTATAGAGTAATCCGTTATGGATCGATTACCTTGACATAGGGAAGACAGGGACCAGGAAGCTTCTTTCCCCAAAACTGAACGATCAAAAACCCTTATCATCTCCTCTTTAAAGTTCAGATAATTGTTAGTACACTCAGCGCTTGCCTCCCAGATAGCTGTGCCCCACTGCCGAGCCCGACCAGTAAGGAGTGATATGACGTAGGCAATCCGAGCTCTCTCTCTTGAGTATGTGTTGGGTTGGAGAGAGAACACTATATCACACTGGGTGAGAAAGGAGCGGCACTCAGTGGGCTGCCCAGAATAACATGGTGGGTTATTAACCCTAGGTTCCGGAGGCTCGGAAGACCCGGAAGTAGCTGGTGGCACGAGACGAAGACTCTGATACTGTCCTGAGAGGTCGGAGACCTGAGCGGCCAGGGTCTCAACGGCATGCCGAGCAGCAGACAATTCCTGCTCGTGTCTGCCGAGCATCGCTCCCTGGAACTCGAGAGTAGAGTAGAGAGAATCCATAGTCGCTGGGTCCATTCTTGGTCGGATCCTTCTGTTATGCAGGTGAATGAGGACCCAAAAGCAACTTGGCGAAAACAGAGTCTTTAATCCAGTAAAGTAAATCTACAATCATAAAGCATAATTCCACTCGTAATGACGAGAACAGACTGGAGACTCGATCATGAACTGCAGGTTGCCTCGGGAAGGCACTTGAACGTAGCAGACTCAGACACCTGCTCACCACGCAGCATCTGAGGGAAACACGACACGACAGGGCGATACACAGACACAGCACGGTGAACAATAGACAAGGATCCGACAGGGCAGGAACGGAAAACAAGGGGAGAAATAGGGACTCTAATCAGGGAAAAAGATAGGGAACAGGTGTGGGAAGACTAAATGATTGATTAGGGGAATAGGAACAGCTGGGAGCAGGAACGGAACGATAGAGAGAAGAGAGAGAGGAAGGGAGAGAGAAAAAGGGGAACGAACCTAAAAAGACCAGCAGGGGGAAAACGAACAGAAGGAAAAGCAAAATGACAAGACAATCTAAGACAAAACATGACAGTACGCTTGTTTTTTCCATGTGTAACTCTGTGTTGTTGTTTCTGTTGCACTGCTTTGCTTTATCTTGGCCAGGTCGCAGTTGTAAATGAGAACTTGTTCTCAACAAGCTTCCCTGGTTAAATAAAGGTGAAATATATATATATTTTTTTAAATAAAAAAATCAGCCAGGAAGCTAAAGCTTGGTCGTTAATGGGTCTTCCAAATGGATGTTGACCACAAGCATACTTCCAAAATTGCCCAGCCAATTATATATTTAAATGTACAGTACCAAAACTATGAAATAACCCATATGGAATCATGTAGCAACCAAAAAAGTGTTAAACAAATCCAAATATATTTTATATTTGAGATTCTTCAAAGTAGCCACCTTTCCCCTTGATGGATAGCTTTGCACACTCTTGGCATTCTATCAACCAGCTTCACTTGGAATGCTTTCCCAACAGTCTTGAAGGAGTTCCCACATATGCTGAGCACTTGTTGGCTTCTTTTCCTTCACTCTGCTGTCTAACTCAAATCAAATCAAATGTATTTATATAGCCCTTCTTACATCAGCTGATATAAAGTGCTATACAGAAACCCAGCCTAAAACCCCAAACAGCAAGCAATGCAGGTGTAGAAGCATGGTGGCTAGGAAAAAACTCCCTAGAAAGGCCAAAACCTAGGAAGAAACCTAGAGAGGAACCAGGCTATGAGGGCTGGCCTGTCCTCTTCTGGCTGTGCTGGGTGGAGATTATAACAGAACATGGTTCCCAAACAATCTCATTTGGACTGAGGTTGAGTCATTGTGGAGGCCAGGTCATCTGATGCAGCACTCTTCTTCTTGGTCAAATAGACCTTACACAGCCTGGTCGTGGGACATTGTCCTGTTGAAAAACAAATGATAGTCCCACTAAGCGCAAACCAGATGGGGTGGCGTATCACTGCAGAATGCTGTGGTGGACATGCTGGTTAAGTGTGCCTTGAATTCTAAATAAATTACAGGTAGTGTCACCAGCAAAGCACCCCCATTCCGTCACACCTCCTCCATGCTTCACGGTGGGAACCACACATGCAGAGATGATCTGTTCACCTACTCTGCATCTCACAAAGACACAGTGGTTGGAACCAAAAATCTCCCATTTGGACTCATCAGACCAAAGGACAGATTTCCACCGTTCTAATGTCCATTGCTCGTGTTTCTTGGCTCAATCAAGTCTCTTCTTATTATTGGTGTCCTTTAGTAGTGGTTTCTTTGCAGCAAAATTGACCATGAAGGCCTGATTCACGCATTCTCCTCTGAACAGCAGATGTTGAGATGTTACTTGAACTCTGTGAGGTGCAATCTGAAGTGCAGTTAATTGCCGATTTCTGAGGCAGTTAACTCAAATGAACTTATCCTCTGCAGCAGAGGTAACTCTGGGTCTTCCCTTTCCTCTGGTGGTCCTCAAGAGAGACAGTTTCATCATAGAGCTTGATGCTTTTTGCGATATTGCGTTCTTGACATTTTCCAGATTGACTGACCTTTATGTCTTAAAGTAATGATGGACTGTCATTTCTGTTTGCTTATTTGAGCTGTTCTTGCCATAATATGGACTTGGTCTTTTACCAAATAGGTCTATCTTCTGTATACCACCCCTACCTTGTCACAACACAACTGATTGGCTCAAACGCATTAAGAAGGTAAGAAATTCCACAAATTAACTTTTAACAAGGAACACCTGTTAATTGGAATGCATTCCAGCTGACTACCTCATGAAGCTGGTTGAGAGAACTACAAAACTGTGCAAAGCTGTCATCAAGGCAAAGGGTGGCTACTTCGAAGAATCTCAAATATAAAATCATATTTTGATTGGTTTAACACTTGTTTTGGTTACAACATGTTTCCATATGTGTTATTTCATAGTTGTGATGTGTTCACTATTATTCTACAATGTAGATAATAGGAAAAATAAGGAAAAACCCTGGAATGAGTAGGTGTGTCCAAACTTTTGACTGGTACTGTATATACTAGGCCGTTTTCAGAGGACAGCCCAAAAAATGGCCAAAAACTCCAGTCACCCATGTCATAGACTGTTCTCTCTGCTACCGCACGGAAAGAGGTACCGGAGTGCCAAGTCTAGGACCAAAAGGCTCCTTAACAGCTTCTACCCCCATGCCTTAGCTGGATCGCCATGCTCCCCTTCCTCAGCCAGCTCGTCAGGCTTTCGTGCCTCGGCCGGATCACTAGGCTCCTTTGCTTCAACCGATCTGTCAGGTTCCCGCGCCACAGCTGACTCGACAGGTTTCCATACCTCAGCTGCCGTGACAGGTTTTTGCGCTTCTGCAGGGGTGACAGGTCCGCTCCTGATCCCCAGGTTCGTCCCCTTTGATGGCGTCCAGCGTCTGGAGCCGCAAGTAAGGGAGGGGGTACTACGTATTCTCCCTCTCCGGCCTCTAGGTCATCAGGCTGCTGATTATCCCGCACACCTGTCACCATCGTCTCGCGCACCTGCGCCTCATGACACTCACCTGGACTCCATCACCTCCTTGATTATCTTCACTATATCTGTCAATCCCCTTGGTTCTTTCCTCAGGGGTTATTGACTCTGTTTTCATGTCGCTGCGTTGTTTGTGTTTCGTGTTTGTTTTGTTTGCTTATTAAAACACTCGCTGTACTTGCTTCCCGACTCTCAACTCGTTACAGTTCTAAAACCTTTGACCTGTAGTGTACATATATTTATTTTTTGTTGTTTTCTAAATCTTATTGCTTTTCTACGATTTCTTGGTAAGGTCATGATATCAACGTAAGGTTTCAAAATGTGATCACAGTCATTCCTTTATGTAATGTGATCACAGTCATTCCTTTATGTAATGTGATTACCTCGCTCAGTGAGGGATTTTTCTGTGTTCTAATTTCACTAATGTTGATGAGAGAGAGTGATGAGGAGAGGAGGAGGGGTAACTGACCCAAGATCAGCGTCTATGACATCTTCACTCTACACACTTAAGATAGATTTTTGGATTAATTCACGTTTTCCATAGAATTTGGGTTGTACTTTTTGGAACGTAATTTTTGACGCCATTTCCATTCACAACTTGCAGACTTGTTTACGTGTTGCTGTGCGTTTTGTTGCCAACCTTACTTTGCTACCTGACAACTTTAAGGTTTTTACTTTTGAATTACTGTTTATATTTTTGTTTTTTCCCTCAACATTTACTCTCCGGACGCTTTATCTGGACATGGTTCGTCAGGGCCTCCAACAGCTGAAGCTAAGTAGTAACATTAACATGATGCCTTCTAATTGCAGTCGCTGTACTCATAATATACAAGAGAACGATCGCCTTACGGGGAGGATAGCTGTGCTACAAGCCCAGCTTCAGACGTAATCGTTAGGCAAGGGTAATTTCAGTGTAGGAAGGGATGAATTAACATCTGTGCCATCAGTAAGTCCAGATAGTAACGTTAGTATAAATCCCCTCGCACGGTCCCCGCAGCCGGACAACTTTCTAACGGTTTCTGGAAGGAAATGCTGTAGGAATGCTCAACCGGTGTCGCTCATTCAGCTGACAGAAACTTTCAACCGGTTTTCCCCATTAAGCAGCGAGTCGGAGTCGGAGTCCGAGCCTTCTCTTGTCTCTACTCCTCCCGTTACGGGGTCTGAGTGTCATGTATTGTCATGTCTTGTCCCTGTGCTTTCTCTTCTCTTCGTTTCCCCCTGCTGGTCGTTTTAGGTTACTTTCTCTCTCTCTATCTCTCTCTCTCTCTATCGTTCCATTCCTGCCCCCAGCTGTTCCTCATTCTCCTAACGACCTCGTTTACTCTCTCACACCTGTTCCCTCTTTTGCCCTCTGATTAAGTCTCTATTTCTCTCTCTGTTTCTGCTTCTGTCCTTGTCGGATTCTTGTTTGCTTTGCCCTTGTTCCGTCCTGTCGTGTTCTGCCTCTTCATCAGATGCTGCGTGAGAGCAGGTGTCTCTGTCCTCTACGGCCCGCGCCTACCCGAAGGGACCTGCAGTCTGTTGCCGCTAGTCCTGCAATTCTCCTCTACTACTAGAAGGGGGACACTCCTGTAAAGATTGAGGATTTATGTTTTCCCTGTTTGGACATCTCCTGTAAAGATTGAGGATTTATGTTTTCCCTGTTTGGACATTAATAAACTCGGTTTCTGTTAAGTCGCTTTTGGGTCCTCACTCACCTGCATAACACTGAGACGCCGAAGCTTCCCACCATTAGCTCTGACAAATTGAAAACTCTAGTCATTGGCGACTCCATTACCCGCAGTATTAGACTTCAAACGAATCATCCAGCGATCATACACTGTTTACCAGGGAGTAGGGCTACCGACATTAACCTCTTCGAGATAGGGGGCACTCTTTTAATTTTTGGATAAAAAACGTTCCCGTTTTAAACCAGATATTTTGTCACGAAAAGATGCTCGACTATGCATGGAATTGACAGCGTTGGAAAGACAAAACTCTGACGTTTCCAAAACTGCAAAGATATTATCTGTGAGTGCCCCAGAACTAATGCTACAGGCGAAACCAAGATTAAATTTCATACAGGAAATGCCCCAGATTCTGAAGGCGCTGTGTTCCAATGTCTCCTTATATGGCTGTGAATGCGCCAGGAATGAGCCTGCGCTCTCTGTCGTTGCCCCCCATTGTCTGCAGCATTGTGACGTGTTTGTAGGCATATCATTGGAAGATTGACCATATTTTTTGTAAAAACGGAACATTTGCTATCTAACAGAGTCTCCTCATTGAAAACATCTGAAGTTCTTCAAAGGTAAATTATTTTATTTGAATGCTTTTCTGGTTTTTGTGGAAAATGTTGCATGGTGAAAGAGAGGCATAATACTATGCTAGGCTATCAATACTGTTACACAAATGCTGGTTTAGCTATGGTTCAAAAGCATATTTTGAAAATCTGAGATGACAGTGTTGTTAACAAAAGGCTAAGCTTGAGAGCAAATAGATTAATTTCATTTCATTTGCGATTTTCATGAATAGCTAACGTTGTGTTATGCTAATGAGCTTGCGGATAGATTTACACAATCCTGGATACAGGTTTTTTTTCGTAGCTAAACGTGACGCAGAAAACGGAGCGATTTGTCCTAAACAAATAATCTTTCAGGAAAAACGGAACATTTGCTATCTGAGAGTCTCTTCATTGAAAACATCCCAAGTTCTTCAAAGGTAAATGATTTTATTTGAATGCTTTTCTGTTTTTTTGTGGAAAATGTTGCATGGTGAAAGAGAGGCATAATCCTATGCTAGGCTATCAATACTGTTACACAAATGCTTGTTTAGCTATGGTTCAAAAGCATATTTTGAAAATCTGAGATGACAGTGTCGTTAACAAAAGGCTAAACTTGAGAGCAAATAGATTAATTTCCTTTCATTTGCGATTTTCATGAACAGGTAACGTTGTGTTATGCTAATGAGCTTGCGGATAGATTTACACAATCCTGGATACAGGTTTTTTTTCCCGTAGCTAAACGTGACGCAGAAAACGAAGCGATTTGTCCTAAACAAATAATCTTTCAGGAAAAACGGAACATTTGCTATCTGAGAGTCTCCTCATTGAAAACATCCGAAGTTTTTCAAAGGTAAATGATTTTATTTGAATCCTTTTCTGGATTTTGTGAAAATGTTGCCTGCTAAATGCTACGTTAGCTATCAATACTGTCACTCAAATGCTTGTTTTGCAATGGTTGAGAAGCATATTTTGAAAATCTGAGATGACAGTGTTGTTAACAAAAGGCTAAGCTTGAGAGCAAATAGATTAATTTCATTTCATTTGCGATTTTCATGAATAGTTAACGTTGCGTTACGGTAATGAGCTTGAGGCTGTAGTCACGATACCGGATCCGGGATGGCTCGACGCAAGAAGTTAAGGCTAATCTGAAGATGGTGCTGGCTAAAGCTAAAACCGGCGAGTGTAGAGAGTATAGAGATATTGTTATCCACGTCGGCACCAACGATGTTAGGATGAAATAGTCAGAGATCACCAAGTGCAACATAGCTTCAGCGTGTAAATTAGCTAGAAAGATGTGTCGGCATCGAGTAATTGTCTCTGGCCCCTCCCAGTTAGGGGGAGTGATGAACTCTACAGCAGAGTCTCACAACTCAATTGCTGGTTGAAAACTGTTTTCTGCCCCTCCCAAAAGATAGAATTTGTAGATAATTGGCTCTCTTTCTGGGACTCACACACAAGCAGGACCAAGCCTGACCTGCTGAGGAGTGACGGACTCCATCCTAGCTGGAGGGGTGCTCTCATCTTATCTACCAACATAGACAGGGCTCTAACTCCTCTTGCTCCACAATTAAATAGGGTGCAGGCCAGGCTGCAGGCTGTTAGTCAGCCTGCCAGCATAGTGGAGTCTGCCACTAGCACAGTCAGTGTAGTCAGCTCAGCTATCCCCATAGAGATTGTGTCTGTGCCTCGACCTAGGTTGGGCAAAACAAAACATGGCGGTGAACTAAACACTAGGATAAAGACCTCCTCCATTCCTGTCATTATTGAAAGAGATCATGATACCTCACATCTCAAAATAGGGCTACTTAATGTTAGATCCCTTACTTCAAAGGCAATTATAGTCAATGAACTATTCACTGATCATAATCTTGATGTGATTGGCCTGACTGAAACATGGCTTAAGCCTGATGAATTTACTGTGTTAAATGAGGCCTCACCTCCTGGCTACACTAGTGACCATATCCCCCGCGCACCCCACAAAGGCAGAGGTGTTGCTAACATTTACGATAGCAAATTTCAATTTACAACAAAAAAATGACGTTTTCATCTTTTGAGCTTCTAGTCATGAAATCTATGCAGCCTACTCAATCACTTTTTATAGCTACTGCTTACAGGCCTCCTGGGCCATATACAGCGTTCCTCATTGAGTTCCCTGAATTCCTATCGGACCTTGTAGTCATAGCAGATAATATTCTAATCTTTGGTGACTTTAATATTCACATGGAAAAGTCCACAGACCCATTCCAAAAGGCTTTCGGAGCCATCATCGACTGTCACAGTCATACTCTGGACCTCGTTCTGTCCCATGGAATAAATGTTGTGGATCTTAATGTTTTTCATCATAATCCTGGACTATCGGACCACCATTTTATTACGTTTGCAATTGCAACAAATAATCTGCTCAGACCCCAACCAAGGAACATCAAAAGTCATGCTATAAATTCACAGACAACACAAAGATTCCTTGATGTCCTTCCAGATTCCCTCTGTCTACCCAAGGACGCCAGAGGACAAAAATCAGTTAACCACCTAACTGAGGAACTCAATTTAACCTTGCGCAATACCCTAGATCCAGTTGCACCCCTAAAAACTAAAAAGATTTTTCACAAGAAACTAGCTCCCTGGTACACAGAAAATACACGAGCTCTGAAGCAAGCTTCCAGAAAATTGGAACGGAAATGGCGCCACACCAAACTGGAAGTCTTCCGACTAGCTTGGAAAGACAGTACCGTGCAGTACCGAAGAGCCCTTACTGCTGCTCGATCATCCTATTTTTCCAACTTAATTGATGAAAATAAGAACAATCCAAAATTTATTTTTGATACTGTCTCAAAGCTAACTAAACAGCAGCATTCCCCAAGAGATGATGGCTTTCACTTCAGCAGTGATACATTCATGAACTTCTTTGAGGAAAAGATCATGATTATTAGAAAGCAAATTACGGACTCCTCTTTAAATCTGCGTATTCCTTCAAAGCTCAGTTGTCCTGAGTCTGCACAACTCTGCCAGGACCTAGGATCAAGAGAGACACTCAAGTGTTTTAGTACTATATCCCTTGACACAATGATGAAAATAATCATGGCCTCTAAACCTTCAAGCTGCATACTGGACCCTATTCCAACTAAACTACTGAAAGAGATGCTTCCTGTGCTTGGCACCCCTATGTTGAACACAATAAACAGCTCTCTATCCACCAGATGTGTACCAAACTCACTAAAAGTGGCAGTAATAAAGCCTCTCTTGAAAAAGCCAAACCTTGACCAAGAAAATATAAAAAAAACTATATACCTATATCGAATCTTCCATTCCTCTCAACATTTTTTAGAAAAGGCTGTTGCACAGCAACTCACTGCCTTCCTGAAGACAAACAATGTATACGGAATGCTTCAGTCTGGTTTTAGACCCCATCATAGCACTAAGACTGCACTTGTAAAGGTGGTAAATGATCTTTTAATGGCATCAGACCGAGGCTCTGCATCTGTCCTCGTGCTCCTAGACCTCACCACATTCTTTTGGAGAGATTGGCAACCCAAATTGGTCTACACTGACAAGTTCTGGCCTGGTTTAGATATTATCTGTCGGAAAGATATCAGTTTGTCTCTGTGAATGGTTTGTCCTCTGACAAATAAAATGTAAATTTCGGTGTTCCTCAAGGTTCCGTTTGGGACCACTATTGTTTTCACTATATATTTTACCTCTTGGGGATATCATTCGAAAACATAATGTTAACTTTCACTGCTATGCGGATGACACACAGCTGTACATTTCAATGAAATATGGTGAAGCCCCAAAATTGCACTCGCTAGAAGCATGTGTTTCAGACATAAGGAAGTGGATGGCTGCAAACATCCTACTTTTAAACTCGGACAAAAAAACAGAGATGCTTGTTCTAGGTCCCAAGAAACAAAGAGATCTTCTGTTGAATCTGACAATTAATCCTAATGGTCTCAAATAAAACTGTGAAGGACCTTGGCGTTACTCTGGACCCTAATCTCTCTTTTGAAGAACATATCAAGACTGTTTCAAGGACAGCTTTCTGTCCAGAAATGATGCAGAAAATTGTATCCATGCTTTTGTCACTTCTAGGTTAGACTACTGCAATGCTCTACTTTTCGGCTACCCGGATAAAGCACTAAATAAACGTCAGTTAGCCTCCCTACACTGGCTTCCTGTCAAGGCAAGGGCTGATTTCAAGGTTTTACTGCTGACCAACAAAGCATTACATGGGCTTGCTCCTACCTATCTCTCTGATTTGGTCCTGCCGTACATACCTACACGCACGCTACGGTCACAAGACGCAGGCCTCCTAATTGTCCCTAGAGTAAACAGCTGGAGGCAGGGCTTTCTCCTATAGAGCTCCATTTTTATGGAATGGTCTGCCTACCCATGTGAGAGACGCAAACTCGGTCTCAACCTTTAAGTCTTTACTGAAGACTCATCTCTTCAGTGGGTCATATGATTGAGTGTAGTCTGGCCCAGGAGAAGGTGAACGGAAAGGCTCTGGAGCAACGAACCGCCCTTGCTGTCTCTGCCTGGCCGGTTCCCCTCTTTCCACTGGGATTCTCTGCCTCTAACCCTATTACAGGGGCTGAGTCACTGGCTTACTGGGGCTCTCTCATACCGTCCCTGGGAGGGGTGCGTCACCTGAGTGGGTTGAGTCACTGATGTGATCATCCTGTCTGGGGTGGTGCCCCCCCCCTTGGGTTGTGCCGTGGCGGAGATCTTTGTGGGCTATACTCGGCCTTGTCTCAGGATGGTAAGTCGGTGGTTGAAGATATCCCTCTAGTGGTGTGGGGGCTGTGCTTTGGCAAAGTGGGTGGGGTTATATCCTTCCTGTTTGGCCCTGTCCTGGGGGTGTCCTCGGATGGGGCCACAGTGTCTCCTGACCCCTCCTGTCTCAGCCTCCAGTATTTATGCTGCAGTAGTCGGGGGGCTAGGGTCAGTTTGTTATATCTGGAGTACTTCTCCTGTCCTATCCGTTGTCCTGCGTGAATTTAAGTATGCCCTCTCTAATTCTCTCTTTCTCTCTTTCTTTCTCTCTCGGAGGACCTGAGCCCTAGGACCATGCCTCAGGACTACCTTAGGAACTACAATGGTAGAGAAAGCAGAGCGGTTGAAGTGATCTCACACACACACACACACACACACACACACACACACACACACACACACACACACACACACACACACACACACACACACACACACACACACACACACAGACACACACACACACACAGACACACACACACACAGACACACAATCCACCACCTAAAGAGCAGTGGCCTTGGCAAATAGTTTGAATTCCTCATCATGAGGCATTCTAGTCTCTAACAGCAAACAGGGGATTGAGGCTTAATCATCAAGACTGCATGGTGTAGTGTGATTCAAAACAGACCTTAATCCACTTATTAATAGACAGTTTCAAGGGAAAAACTTCTTAGGTTCCTGAAATGTGTCAGATGGCAACAATGGAGACAGGACAGACGGGACGAGATCCCGTCAAGCTAAACCGAAAGCGATGAAATCCACACATTTGTCAGCTAGATGTTGGACAGACTTATTGGTAGATGTTGTCAGGAAAAAATGACCTGCAAAACTGTCAGTTTCTGAAAATGTATTGGATACTGGCTCAGAAGTAAGGAAGGACTAGAAAGTAATGAAATGTCTTTCACAACTGGATTATGAAAGTTATGAAATATGGACATCATTTCTCAGAGAGAGACATGAATGTATAAACAGCTGTTCCGATATTCTCCCGTATCTATTCTCAAGGACTTTTGGACCATTGAAAAGCAATGAAATGCAGAACACATTATTTTTTTTCCCATCTTATGCACAAATTGATTAACTTCAAGTGTTCCTATATCCTTTCATATTTTTACACAGTTTATTTTCCTGCCCAAATCAACCAAACCACTGCTAGATCCAATACAACAATCTGAGTGGAGAATGGAAGTGGAGAAAACGATGCTTCCTCCCTTGCATATATTTGTAAATCAGGATTAAGGACAAATGGTATAGCAGGTTGATTGAATCGACCACCCTTCCGTCTTTCTTTCCGTTCTAAACCCCATGGCGGCATCAGGAGGAGGGAGATAAAAGGATTTAGCTCTTCCACAGAGTCACAGCGAGTCTTCTTATCCCTCCGCACCACCACATAGATTGTTTTCAACTAGCCCGACAACGCCAGACAATGCCACGCTCTCCAGTCACAAGTGATAGATTTTTTAATCCACACTTTGATATCTCCCGATACCACTTTGATATACAAACACGGTATCATGGGGTGCTGCGGTGTTGGTGCTGTTAGGGTGATGTGCTGTTCTCACACACGTTTAAATTCCTATCTAGAGGTATGACAAGTCAAGGAAAGGAGCCAGTGGTTTTTGTTTCAGTGAATAGATGTCAAATACCATAGCTCCATAAGAACGGATGCTGCTGATGATTGATATACATGTAATACCCTTGGTAAAACCAAGTATTGAGTTAATTTGTTATAATTAATTGGTAATGTACAAGTGAATAGGTTGGTTTACTTTTAAGTTTAAGTTTTGACCAATAAGGTCGCTTGTTAAACTGTGGCCAATGGGAGTTGACCTGGTTAACTGGAGGCCTGGGAAAAAGAGAGAGAGACGTTGAGAAAAGGATGGACATTACATTATGAAAAATGATAAAAGATGATGATAAAAATAGAACAAAACCCATACCTATCGAGTTTTGAAGGGAAATACCTATTTTATTTCACAAGAGAGTTATTATCACTTTGTTGAGAAAGACTTAGTAAAGACTGAAGCTACCGTCTCATCGTGGAGGTATTCGACAGCCTTGAGGTTAGCCTAGCATCGCGTGACACCGAGAGAGAACAGCTTGGGGAAGATTAACGAGTTCATGTTTCAATCTGATATCTGTTACTGCTAAGGAGTACTGTCTGCATTGATAGCTGTGCTTGCTGTGGATCTTGTGAGGAAACCTGCACAGAACTGCCATACTTCGCTGAGGGAATATCTATGAGTAGTGAGTAACCACAACGGTGGGGTGCTTCGGGACTTTATGTGGGTCGTCATTTTTTGGGGATCTCCAACGCGCGCCAACGGGTTAAGCAAGCTTGAAATAATTTGGACATGGGTTGTGCACGACTCATTAGGGTTTATTATTTTTATTTATTTTGATGTGGTGCATTGTAAATGTAATAATACACATCTTGAACCTTATGAATTTTGCCTTGGTGGAGTCATTTCCTGTTTCAATTTCACTTAATGCATGGGAGAGGAATATACAATAACAAAAATCTATAATCATTCCATCTGAAGTTAATACCCTATTTGTCATCACCCTAGAGAGTTTACAATAGGGATTCTTATTGGAGATGTTCTTCTCTCCTAACATACCATGTTGTTGTGACATTCTACGTAAGGTAATATCGTGAGAGTCAAATTCGAGCCTGGTGAGAGGGTTACATACAGTACATGTATACTGTAGTAAGGACTCCCTTCTATTTCTCCACCACACTAATCCATGGAGAAACCTTAGAAGGTGTTGACCGCAGAAACAGTGCCTCCAAACAACTATCTTAGCCAATTTTGTGCTAACAACCTGATGGCTAAGTAAAACCTGTGTCTGCTGAGAGAGACTGTGTGTGGGGAAGCAGGTGCAGTCATCTGGTTTTACTTGAAACCACCAAGCATGCCTCAACATTCTCCTGGAGAGAACAGTTCCTCAATGGACCTCCACAGCATGTGAGATGGGTGTTGATGTGTGTACGTACTGGTTCTGTGAGATGGGTGTTGGGGCCTTAAACCTGCATTCAGACACCATGCATGGTGAGTCAGATGGGATAATGCAACTCGTCTTTCTCACAAGGACTTTATCACACACTGGGAAAGGAAGTAATTTGTGTTGAGTGATAATGTTAAAACGCCACTTTCAAAAATGTAATTTATTTTTAGAGGGACTTAAAAGGACGCAACAGATGGAATAACATTACAGGGAATATATAAATAGTAATATTCTCTGTAAGTAATGAAAATCAACCTTTTAAAGAATCTGTTCTCTACCCTCTGGGTCCATGTTGAAGTTGCATCATGAGTAACCACTTTCGGCACAATCCTGTCTTTCATGTCTCTACGATATACACTATACCCTGTATATACAAAAGTATGTGGACTCCCCTTCAAATTAGTGGATTTGGCTATTTCAGCCACACCTGTTGCTGACAGGGGTATAAAATCAAGCACACAGCCATGTAATCTCCATAGTCAAATATTGGCAGTAGAATAGTCTTATTGAAGAGCTCAGTGACTTTCAAGGTGGCACGGTCATAGGATGCTACATTTCCAACAAGTCAATTCGTAAATTTCTGCCCTGCTAGAGATGCCCCAGTCAACTGTAAGTGCTGTTATATTGAAGTGGAAAGGTTTAGGAGCAACAACGGTTCAGATCAAAGTGGTAGGCCACACGAGCTCACAGAACGGGACCGCCAGTCTGAAGCGCGTAGCCCTTAAAAATCCTCAGTTGCAACACTCACTACAGAGTTCTGAACTGCATCTGACAGCACAACGCCAGAACAAGAACTGTTCATCGGGAGCTTCATGAGTTTCCATGGCAGAGCAGCCGCACACAAGCCTGAGATCACCATGCGCAATGCCAAGCGTCGGCTGGAGTAAAGCTCTGGAGCAGTGGAAACGTGTTCTCTGGAGTGATGAATCACAGTTTACCATCTGGCAGTCCGACGGACAAATCTGGGTTTGGCGGATGTCAGGAGAATGCTACCTGCCCCAATGCATAATAATTTACCTTCCGGTAACCTGCCTCACCCAATGTGACACGGATCCGCTATTTTGTTTAGACCTTATAGCCAGAACCTCCATCAGTAGCTAGCCAGCTAATTAGCTACTTAGTCATTGTTAGCGGCTCTTACCTTCTGCACAGACACCAGACGCTTTTTTTTGGCCTGGATAATACTTGCCAGCCTGCCTGTATTGGACTGTTTTCCCCACTACAACGCCGGATTCCTCCCGTAAACCCTGGACCATTACTCCTGATCATCACAGCTAGCTAGCTGCCACCGAGTGACCGAGCCCCAAAGCTAGCCCCACCCCCCGGCCTACTCTGTGATCACTCGGCCGATGCCTCCAGGAATCTACCCCCAACACGGCTAGAATCCACTACTCCACCGGATCCTTGCCGTAACCACTGTACCTTTGCATCGGATCATCGCTGCTAGCTAGCTACTACTGAGTGGCTAACGCCCTTGCCCCGAAGCTAGCGGCATCTCCCAGCTAGCAAACGAAATTACTACAACTACAATAGTAGGAGCAGACGCTTCTACTTACCCCGGCCTGCTAACTTTAAACGCTGTGTCTCCCGCCTGCTAGCGACTGCCCCGCAGCTTCCCCGCTCCATCTATTGCTGTACACTGAACCCTATGATCACTTGGCTACATAGCTGATGCCTGCTGGACTGTTCATTAAACACGGTACACCATTTTGATTATCTGTCGGCCCTCTCTGCCGACCCTCTCTGTTCATTCATCACCATTTTACCTGTTGTTGTTGTCTTAGCTGATTAGCTGTTGTCTTAGCTAGCTCTCCCAATCAACACCTGTGATTGCTTTATGCCTCGCTTTATTATTTTTTCATCCATTATTTTACCAGGTAAGTTGACTGAGAACACGTTCTCATTTACAGCAACAACCTGGGGAATAGTTACAGGGGAGAGGAGGGGGGTGAATGAGCCAATCGTAAACCTGGATTATTAGGTGACTGATGGTTTGAGGGCCAGATTGGGAATTTAGCCAGGACACTGGGGTTAACAACCCTACTCTTAGTGCCATGGGATCTTTAATGACCTCAGAGAGTCATTAAAGTGCCATGGGATCTTTAATGACCTCAGAGAGTCAGAACACCCGTTTAACGTCCCATCTGAAAGATGGCACCCTACACAGAGCAGTGGGATATTTTGTTTTAGATCAGAGGAAAGAGTGCCTCCTACTGGCCCTCCAATACCACTTCCAGCAGCATCTTGTCTCCCATCCAGGGACTGACCAGGACCAACCCTGCTTAGCTTCAGAAGCAAGCCAGCAGTGATGGCTTTATGTCTCTCTCAAATGTCAATATGCATTGTACCCTGTTGTTTAGGATAGTTATCATTGTTTTAGTTTACTGCGGAGCCCCTAGTCCTACTCAACATGCCTTAGATACCTCCTTTGTCCCACCTCCCACACATGCGGTGACCTCACCCAGCATAACTAGCCCGTCCAGAGATGTAACCTCTCTTATCATTACATTTACATTTACATTCAAGTCATTTAGCAGACGCTCTTATCCAGAGCGACTTACAAATTGGTGCATTCACCTTATGACATCCAGTGGAACAACCACTTTACAATAGTGCATCTAAATATTTTAAGGGGGGGGGGTGAGAAGGATTATTGTATCCTATCCTAGGTATTCCTTAAAGAGGTGGGGTTTCAGGTGTCTCCGGAAGGTGGTGATTGACTCCGCTGTCCTGGCGTCGTGAGGGAGTTTGTTCCACCATTGGGGAGCCAGAGCAGCGAACAGTTTTGACTGAGCTGAGCGGGAACTGTACTTCCTCAGTGGTAGGGAGGCGAGCAGGCCAGAGGTGGATGAACGCAGTGCCCTTATTTGGGTGTAGGGCCTGATCAGAGCCTGGAGGTACTGAGGTGCCGTTCCCCTCACAGCTCCGTAGGCAAGCACCATGGTCTTGTAGCGGATGCGAGCTTCAACTGGAAGCCAGTGGAGAGAGCGGAGGAGTGGGGTGACGTGAGAGAACTTGGGAAGGTTGAACACTAGACGGGCTGCGGCGTTCTGGATGAGTTGTAGGGGTTTAATGGCACAGGCAGGGAGCCCAGCCAACAGCGAGTTGCAGTAATCCAGACGGGAGATCATCACTCGGGGACCTGGGCTTACCTCCACTGTAGCCACTCCCCACCTTACCCCTGTCTGCACATTATGCCCTGAATCTATTCTATCACACCCAGAAATCTGCTCCTTTTATTCTCTGTCCCCAATGCACTAGACGACCACTTTTGATAGCCTTTAGCCGTACCCTCATCATACTCCTCCTCAGTTCCTCTGGTGATGTGAAGGTTAACCCAGGCCCTGCGTGTCCCCAGGCACTCTCATTTGTTGACTTCTGTAACCGTAAAAGCCTTGGTTTCATGCATGTTAACATCAGAAGCCTCCTCCCTAAGTTTGTTTTACTCCCTGCTTTAGGAGCAAACTACAACATTTTCCGTCAAGATAGAACTGCCAAAAGGGGAGGAGTTGCAATCTACTCCAGAGATAGCCTGCAAAGTTCTGCCAAACTTTCCAGGTCCATACCCAAACAGTTCGAGCTTCTAATTTTTACAATGAATCTCTCCAGAAATATGTCTCTCAATGTTGCCGCCTGTTATAGACCCCCCTCAGCTCCCAGCTGTGCCCTGGACACCACATTTGAATTGATTGCCCACCATCTATCTTCAGAGTTAGTTCTGTTAGGTGACCAAACTGGGATATGAACACCCCGGCAGTCCTGCATTCTAAACTAGATGCCCTCCATCTCACACAAATTATCAAGGAACCACCAGGTACAACCCTAAATCCATAAACATGGGTACCCTCATAGACGTCATCCTGACCAACTTGCCCTCCAAATACACCTCTGCTGTTTTCAATCAGGATCTAAGCAATCACTGCCTCATTGCCTGCATCTGCTATGGGTCCGCGGTCGAACGACCACCCCTAATCACTTTCAAACGCTCCCTAAAATACTTCTGCAAGCAGGCCTTTCTAATCCAATTGGCCCAGGTATCCTAGAAGGTATATTGATCTCATCCCGTCAGTCAAGGATGCCTGGTTGTTCTTTCAAAAATGTAGAACTAAGAACAGATATAGCCCTTGGTTCACTCTAGACCTGAATGCCCTCGACCAGCACAAAAACATCCTGTGGCGGACTGCACTAGCATCGAATAGTCCCTGCGATATTGAACTTTTCAGGGAAGCAATATAAGCAGTCAGTCAGGAAAGCAAAGGCTAGCTTTTTCATCCTGTAGCTCTAACTCCAAAATGTTTTGGGACACTGTAAAGTCCATGGAGAATAAGAGCACCTCCTCCCAGCTGCCACTGCACTGAGGCTAGGTAACACAGTCACCACCAATAAATCCACAATAATAGAGAATTTCAATAAGCATTTCTCTACGGCTGGCCATGCTTTCCACTTGGCTACCCCTACCCCGATCAAAAGCTCCGCACCCCCTGCAGCTACTTGCCCAAACCTCCCCAGCTTATCCTTCATCCAAATCCAGATAGCAGATGTTCTGAAAGAGCTGCAAAACCTGGACCCGTACAAATCACCTGGGCTAGAAAATCTGGACCCTCTCTTTCTAAAATTATCCACCAGCATTATTGCAACCCCTATTATCAGTCTATTCTCTTTCGTATTGCCTGAGATCCCTAAAGATTGGAAAGGGGGTGACACTCTAGACCCAAACTTTTAAAGACCTATATCCATCCTGCCCTGCCTTTCTAAAGTCTTCGAAAGCCAAGTTAATAAACAGATCACTGACCATTTCAAATCCCACCGTACCTTCTCCACTGTGCAATCCGGTTTCCGAGCTGGTCAAGAGTGAACCTTAGCCACGTTCAAGGTACTAAACGATATCATAACCGCCATCGATTTAAAAAAACTATACTTTGCAGCCGATTTCATCGACCAGGCCAAGGCTTTCAACTCTGTCAATCACCGTATTCATATCGGCTGACTCAACAGCCTTGGTTTCTCAAATGACTGCCTCGCCTGGTTCATCAACTACTTCTCAGATAGGGTTCAGTGTGTCAAATCGGAGGGCCTGTTGTCCAGACCTATGGCAGTCTCTATGGGGGTACCACAGGGTTCAATTCTCGGGCCGACTCTTTTCTCTGTATATATCAACGATGTCGCTATTGCTGTTGGTGATTCCCTGATCCACCTCTATGCAGACGAAACCATTCTGTATACATCTGGCCCTTCTTTGGACACTGTGTTAACTAACCTCCAAACGAGCTTGAATGGCATATAACACTCCTTCCGTGGCCTCCAACTGCTCTTAAACACTAGTAAAACCAAATGCATGCTTTTCAACCGTTCGCTGCCCGCACCCGCCCGCCCGACTAGCATCACTACTCTGGACGGTTCTGACTTAGAATATGTGGACAACTTCAAATACCTAGGTGTCTGGCTAGACTGTAAACTCTCCTTCCAGACTCATATTAAACATCTCCAATCCAAAATTAAATCTAGAATCGGCTTCCTGTTTCGCAACAAAGCCTCTTTCACTCACACCGTCAAACATACCCTCGTAAAACTGACTACCCTATCAATCCTCGACTTCGGCGATGTCATTTCCAAAATAGCTTCCAATACTCTACTCATAAAACTGGATGCAGTCTATCACAGTGCCATCCGTTTTGTCACCAAAACCCCTTATACCACCCACCACTGCGACCTGTATGCTCTAGTCGGCTGGCCCTAGCTACATATTCATCGCCAGACCCACTGGCTTCAGGTTATCTATACGTCTATGCTAGGTAAATCTCCGCCTTATCTCAGTTCACTGGTCACAATAACAACACCCACCCGTAGCACGCGCTCCAGCAGGTATATCTCACTGGTCATCCCCAAAGCCAACACCTCTTTGGCCGCCTTTCCTTCCAATTCTCTGCTGCCAATGACTGGAACGAATTGCAAAAATCGCTGAAGCTGGAGACTTAGATTTCCCTCACTAGCTTTAAACATCAGCTATCTGAGAAGCTAACCGATCGCTGCAGCTGTACATAGCCCATCTGTAAATAGCACACCCAATCTACCTACTTCATACCCATATTGTTTTTATTTACTTTTTTGCTCTTTTGCACACCAGTATTTCTACTTGCACATCATCATCTCCTCATCTATCACAGTGTTAATTTGCTAAATGGTAATTACTTCGCTACTATGGCCTATTTAGTGCCTTACCTCCTCACGCCATTTGCACACAGTGTATATAGACTTTTTTTTCTATTGTGTTATTGACTGTACGCTTTCATTCACAGTTGTAAATGAGAACTTGTTCTCAACTAGTTTACCTTGTTAAATAAAGGTGAAATAAAAAATAAAAAAATATTGACAATTCTGTGCTTCCAACTTTGTGGCAACAGTTTTGGGAAGCCTCTTTCCTGTTTCAGCATGACAATGCCCCTGTGCACAAAGTGAGGTCCATATAGAAATGGTTTATTGAGATGAGTGTGGAAGAACTTGACTGGCTTGCACAGAGCCCTGACCTCAACCCCATCGAACACCTTTGTGATGAATTGGAACGTCAACTACGAGCCAGGCATAATCGCCCAACATCAGTGCCGGAGCTCCCTAAGGCTCTTGTGGTTAAATAGATGTAATTCCCCGCAGCAATGTTCCAACATCTAGTGGAAAGCCTTCCCAGAAGAGTGGCGGCTGTTGTAGCAGCAAAGGGGGGACCAACTCCATATTAATGCCCATAATTTTGGAATGTGATGTTCCACGAGCAGGTGTCCACATACCCATGGTCATGTAGTGTATATCATAATATCACGATATCTCCACAATATATCATTGTATCATGATATCTCCACAATATAATGTATCATTATCTCAAAGAAAATCTTAATATCAATTAATCAATTACTCAATCAATCATAATATAGTCATAGTATATTCGTGCCTCACCTCTGAGAACCTCTGGACATCCTGTGTGAGGGTCCCAACACGGCTCCAGTTGTAGAAGTTGAGGAACTTGACCACGGCTGGGTTCACTGCGTTGTCCGACGGAACCGTCCGGAAGAAGTTGGGGTACTTCTTCTTGTCGGCCAGAACAGGGGTTGTTGCCGCAAAGGAGAGCTGGAAAGAAAAGGACAGGATAGTACATTTCTGACCAATAAACGTTGGCTACATTCAGACTGATCCTGGTGTTCCGAAAGTAGGAGTTCAAGCCCAGAGATCTGAGCTTTAGACAGAGGCCTTAAATCGCTATCTGAGATCTGAGCTTTAAATAGAGGCCTTAAATCACAATCTGAGATCTGAGCTTTAGACAGAGGCCTTCCATCGCTATCTGAGATCTGAGCTTTAGACAGAGGCCTTAAATCACAATCTGAGATCTGAGCTTTAGACAGAGGCCTTCCATCGCTATCTGAGATCTGATCTTTAAACAGAGGCCTTAAATCACAATCTGAGATCTGAGCTTTAGACAGAGGCCTTCCATCGCTATCTGAAATCTGAGCTTTAGACAGAGGCCTTAAATCACAATCTGAGATCTGAGCTTTAGACAGAGGCCTTCCATCGCTATCTGAGATCTGAGCTTTAGACAGGCCTTAAATCACCGTCTGAGATCTGAGCTTTAGACAGAGGCCTTCCACCGCTATCTGAGATCTGAGCTTTAGACAGACGCCTTCCATCGCTATCTGAGATCTGAGCTTTAGACAGAGGCCTTAAATCACCATCTGAGATTTGAGCTTAAGGCAGAGGCCTTAAATAGCCATCTGAGATCTGAGCTTTAGACATAGGCCTTCGATCGCCATCTGAGGGATTAAGCCATGGCAACTAGGGCAGTCTCAGTGTGTCAGTCGCACACACGGATGCATGCACGCACGCCAGGTACATACACACATGCCGGGAGGACAGACACACACACACTCTCTATCTAGTCTGGGAGTCCATCTAGTCTGAACAAATTAACACTCTCACACGTCTGTGGAAACATCAGGGAAGCTCACACCTTCAGAGTGCCCACAGTAACAGGAACTGTAATTGTTTGGTGGGAGTGACAGCTGGGATGGACGACATTAACTGACTGACTGACACACGTGTGTGTTTGTGTTTGTGTTTGTTTGTTTGTTTGTTTGTGTATTCATGAAAGATTCTGAGATGAAGGTAAAGTTAAAAGTATTCCTCTCTAACAATCGTTTACATGGGTTCTGTTTGGTTCCATTTCCATTCATTTTCATGGCCCACAAATTTGCTGGGTCATTTTTAAATACACCTTGCATATTCAGTTCAAATACTGCACCATAAGCAGGTTTAAATTAATTCAGCTTCCCCCCAAAATTGCTGAACTTTAAAAGAGATACCTTTTTCAGGAAATTACTGCTTTCAAGATTTCAAACAGCAAGGTCTGCATTTTATGTAGCAAGCACTAGCTCTGAATACAACACACTAGGCTACTTTCGTCTGTGGAGAAATATTCTGAAGTCATGTATTTCCAGGTACAGGTTGAAAATCAAATAATTGAGTGAACATGGAGACATTTACTGCTATAGAATGTACAACATTTTCACACATCAACGTGTTCTCTCCCTTTGACCAACAGTAGGCCTACAGTGTCTTCCACAGTATATGTTCCTACACTACTGTGGAAGTGGAAGATTCTCTGGCTCTGCTAGTGGGAGGGAGAGGGGAGGGAGAGAAACAATTGTATGTCTGTCTCTCTCTCTCTTTCTCTCTCTCTCTCACACACACACTACTAAATGACAGCCAGTGAACACAAGAAGAGAATGACAAAGCTACCACCGCAGTGTCTCACGTATACTGAAAAAGTAGCGTGCTCTTGACAAAGACATCACGTCAAAGTTAAAACTAGAATTTGGAAAGGTTCACCTTACAGTTTGACAAAGAATATTGTGTAGTTGTTTTAAAGGCTTTATGAAGCCATATATATGAGGGGTGACAGTAAAGTGTTAACAATCATATCGCAGAAATTTAGCCTAATCCTGCCAAATCCGGAATGGTTGCCTCTGTTTCGTTAGCATGTTTGCCTCTGTTCCATTAGCATGTTTAGCTAGCTGAGAGAAGACAACTTGTTGCACTCCAATTTCAATGTGTCCCATCTCTCATTAAATGAATGACTGATATGAATCAACGCAGGGTTAATTACCGAGCAGAGAGAAATTAAGCAGACACACTGATTCATGATAGCGATCAAAAGGGGGATAATTATCATTCTGATTGAGGCTAGGGGTGTGTGTGTGATTGCGTGCACATTTCTTGGAAGCAGGTTTAAGATTAGAGAAGCTAGTCATAGCACCTCCACTCTGGGGTGCTTTACCGTGATCTTCAAAAGCCAGTCAAGAATAGCATTTTTACTATTTTCAAACACGTATTCTTGTATTCTCTCAACTCATATTTATGTCATATATAATTTTGGAGGGAATGTGGTTAATGCATCTGATGAATATAGCTTTCATGTTGATTATGTTCTCTGCACCGAGAATACATTTCACCATGTATTCCTTAATGTAAACCTCATAACTGGAGATCGATAGAATCCATATATTGAACCGATGTCAGTCAAACATTTACCAACAACATTCAGCAAACCTCCACCGGTCCATCATGCCTCAGTATTATCCCCTCTCTAGAACCCATTTAATGTGGGTGCCCTGTTGTTTCCCAAACCATCAGTTGAGGACCCTGGAACAACACACGGATTACGAGCGTCAATTAAGGAGAGAGACGACCCTTTATTTCCGTACCAGTGTGTCACGCCCTGGCCATAGAGGTGTTTATTCTCTATTTAGGTTAGGCCAGGGTGTGACTAGGGTGGGCATTCTATGTTCATGTTTCTATGTTTTCTTTTCTTTGTGTTTGGCCAGGTGTGGTTCTCAATCAGGGACAGCTGTCTATCGTTGTCTCTGATTGGGAATCATACCTCGGTAGCTTTCCCCCCCCCCTCCTCCAGTGTGGGATCTTGTTCTTTCGGTTGTGTGCAGGTAGTTGGCACAACGAGTCTGTTCGGTCGTTGTATTCTTTATTGGTTAGGTTTTTCTAAACTCAAAGAATGCTGCGCCTTGGTCTCATCCTTCGGACCAGTCTTAAAAGGGCTGTACTGGGTCTTTCCGCTGTAGTTTTCATTTCCGTTTAGCTACGGCTGTTTTCTACACCCACACCGGGAGAAGCTCCCATGGGTCTGCAATGAGAACCAGTGATTGCCCAAACACATTGATTGGGTTGAAGCCTCCTGTGACAGCCTGGGGAGAAAAGGGGAAGGGGAGTCAGGAGAGTTGCTGTGGAAAATATATACCTTGGGTAAACTACAGGAAAATCAGATACAAAACTATAAGCGCTTGATTGGAACCCACATATAGGGATAACATAGTATGATCACAGAATGACTGTTGTAAAACACCTATTACTATTACAACTTCTACTACTACAACAACCACTTCTGCTAGCACTACCACTACCACTACCACTACTACAGCCACTACTACTAATAATAATTCTACTACTTTTTATTTATTTATTTTATTTACTACTATTACTACTACTAATAGTACTACTACTATTGTTGCTGCAACTACTACTGCCACTGAGGCTGCTGCTGCTACTACTACTACTACTACTACTACTATGACAAATATTACTGCTAATACAACTACTACTACCACTACTACTACTACTATGATTACTACTAGTACTACTACAACAACAATGACGAAAACTATAACTACTACTACTACTACCACTATTACTACTACTACCACTGCTAATACGACTACAACTAAGACAAGTACTACAACTATTACTACTGCTACTACTGCTTCTGATGTTACTACTACTACTATTACTACTGCTGCTGGTGCTGCTACGCTGCTACTACTACTACTATGCTGCTACTACTACTACTACTACTTCTGCTGCTGCTGCTACTACTACTAGTACTAGTAATGCTGCTGCTGCTGCTACTACTACTACTACTACATCTACTATTACAACTACTACCGCTAATACAAATACAGTTGAAGTCAGAAGTTTACATACACCTTAGCCAAATACATTTAAACTCTGTTGTTCACAATTCCTGATATTTTTCACAATTCCAATTTGACATTTAATCCACATAAAAATTCCCTGTCTTAGGTCAGTTAGGATCACCACTTTTTCAGAATAATAGTAGAGAATAATTTATTTCATTTCTTTCAGCTTTTATTTCTTTCATCACATTCACAGTGGGTCAGAAGTTTACATACACTTAAATACACATAAATCATGTAAAACTTGGGTCAAATATTTTGGGTATCCTTCCACAAGCTTCCCACAATAAGTTGGGTGAATTTTGTCCCATTCATCCTGACAGAGCTGGTGTAACTGAGTCAGGTTTGTAGGCCTCCTTGCTCGCACACGCCTTTTCAGTTCTGCCCACACATGTTCTATAGGATTGAGGTCAGGGCTTTGTGACGGTCACTCTAATACCTTGACATTGTTGACCTTAAGCCATTTTTCTCCATTTGGAAGATCCATTTGCGAGCAAGCTTCGTGACTGATGTCTTGAGATGTTGCTTCAATATATCCACATAATTTTACTCCCTCATGATGGCATCTATTTTGTGAAGTGTACCACTCCCTCCTGCAGCAAAGCACCCCCACAACATGATGCTGCCACCCCCGTGCTTCATGTTTGGGATGGTGTTCTTCGGCTTGCAAGCATCCCCCTTTTTCCTTCAAACATAACGATGGTCATTATTTTTTATTTTTTTATTTTACCAGACAAGTCAGTTAAGAAAAATTCTTATTTTTAATGACGGCCTAGGAACAGTGGGTTAACTGCCTGTTCAGGGGCAGAACGACAGATTTGTACCTTGTCAGCTTGGGGGTTTGAACTTGCAACCTTCCGGTTACTAGTCCAACGCTCTAACCACTAGGCTACCACTAGGCCAAACAGTTCCATTTTTGTTTCATCAGACCAGAGGACATTTCTCCAAAAAAATATGATCTTTGTCCCCATGTGCAGTTGCAAACCGTAGTCTGGCTTTTTGATGGTGGTTTTGGAGCAGTGGCTTCTTCCTTGCTGAGTGGCCTTTCAGGTTATGTTGATATAGGACTCGTTTACTGTGGATATAGATACTGTTGTACCTGTTTCCTCCAGCATCTTCACAAGGTCCTTTGCTGTTGTTCTGGAATTGATTTGCACTTTTCGCACCAAAGTAAGTTCATCTCTAGGAGACATCACGCATCTCCTTCCTGAGCGGTATGACAGCTGCGTGGTCCCATGGTGTTTATACTTGCGTACTATTGTTTGTACAGATGAACGTGGTACCTTCAGGTGTTTGGAAATTGCTGCCAAGGATGAACCAGACTTTATTTTGATTTTCCCATGATGTTAAGCAAAGAGGCACTGAATTTGAAGGTAGGCCTTGAAATACATCTACAGGTACACCTCCAATTAACTCAAATAATGTCAATTAGCCTATCAGAAGCTTCTAAAGCCTTGACATCATTTTCTGGAATTTTCCAAGGCACAGTCAACTTAGTGTTAGTAAACTTCTGACCCACTGGAATTGTGATACAGTGAATTATAAGTGAAATAATCTGTCTGCAAACAATTGTTGGAAAAATGACTTGTGTCATGCACAAAGTAGATGTCCTAACCGCCAAAACGATCTTTTGTTAACAAGAAATTTGTGGCGTGGTTGAAAAACGAGTTTTAATGACTCCAACCTAAGTGTATGTAAACTTCCGACTTCAACTGTACTACTACTACTACTGCAACTACTACTACTACTTCTACTACAGTACTACTACTACTCTACCAACTAGTAGAAAATAAATGCAGTTAACAAAGACATTAAGTTCATAGTTCTATGGCTTTGGGTTGAATTAAGTTTCACCCTGAAAGCCCATATCAACCCAGCAGTTCGATTTTTGAAGGGAATTGCCGGTTATTGTTATTTTTCACATTGGTTTTGCACAGAGGTGTGACTCTAGGACCCCAGGTAAATGATCCTGTTTAGATTTAGGGTCAAGTGACAAAGTGGTTATTATGGGTCACTAGCTGAGAAAATCTATTGTTGGATTTGAGGTAACAAGTCAAGGTTGCCTTTCTGTCTCCAAATCAATCTGATCCCCCCAAGCTGCCAATGGTGCAGACGGTTTGGTGAGAAAGTCATCATGTGAAATTATCTCAAACACAGCTGACGAAATGGGTCAGTCTTTGACTAAATACAGTAGAGTGTTTTATTCATATGGAAGACTTAAAATAGTGCTATGATATCACATATCTGAGAGTGCTGTCTTACATAACAAGATTTAAAAAGGTCTATTAAAATGTAATGGGCCTCTTTGGTGCACACACACTCACAAGATTTACATTTACATTCCCCTTTCCATCAACTCCTAGTGATCCCCTTTAACCTTTAACCCCCCCCCCCCCCCACACACACACATACACACACACACACAGCTCAGTAGGAACATAGACAGAGCTACATGGACAACCTGTGTCTCTACTCTCCTTTCCATTAGGCTCCCAGTGCCAATGTTAATTAAAACTGTAGAGATTGGGCCTCTGTCTGAGACTCCACCCCCCCACTGCAAGGTCACTGGGGCTTTGGTAATGAGCCTATGTCCCAAATGGCATCCTATTACTTATATAGTACACTACTTTTGACCAGGGCCCATAGGGAATAGGGTGCCATTTGAAACACTCTAAGTCTGGGGATTATTAGAACCATGGTAGTATTACAGAATTATGTATTTGAGAATATCTGTGTGAATTACTTAGTGATACGATTGCTGGGGACATCTATTGAGATGTGATTATAAATACAATGTTATCCATCTTTGTAGTTTGAGAGAATATAAAGCCTGTTTTGCTTTCCGTCTGTTTTCCATTTAGAATTATTCAACAGTTGAAATCAAGTGATGTAGATATAAGAGAATGACAGAGAAGAAGATAAATAGAAAATAATGAAATCATTTTTAGAGATAGGTTGATACTGCATATAGAAAAAGAGAGAAAGAGAGCATAGATAGAGAGAAAGAGAGCATAGAGAGAGAGAAAGAGAGCATAGATAGAGAGAAAGAGAGCATAGATAGAGAGAAAGAGAACATAGATAGAGAGAAAGAGAACATAGATAGAGAGAAAGAGAGAGATCGATAAATGGTCCATTCTCATTCTCAGAGCATGCCTTCTCACTGAATGAGGTCTGCCGTATCAGATTATTTGACACTTGACTGATCAGGTATAGGAGCTGTCTCTGTGATCAGGTATAGGAGCTGTCTTTGTGATCAGGTATAGGAGCTGTCTCTGTGATCAGGTATAGGAGCTGTCTCTGTGATCAGGTATAGGAGCTGTCTCTGTGATCAGGTATAGGAGCTGTCTCTGTGATCAGGTATAGGAGCTGTCTCTGTGATCAGGTATAGGAGCTGTCCCTGTGATCAGGTATAGGAGCTGTCTCTGTGATCAGGTATAGGAGCTGTCTCTGTGATCAGGTATAGGAGCTGTCTCTGTGATCAGGTATAGGAGCTGTCTCTGTGATCAGGTATAGGAGCTGTCTCTGTGATCAGGTGAAGGAACTGTCTCTGTGATCAGGTATAGGAGCTGTCTTTGTGATCAGGTATAGGAGCTGTCTCTGTGATCAGGTATAGGAGCTGTCTCTGTGATCAGGTATAGGAGCTGTCTTTGTGATCAGGTATAGGAGCTGTGTTTGTGATCAGGTATAGGAGCTGTCTCTGTGATCAGGTATAGGAGCTGTCTCTGTGATCAGGTATAGGAGCTGTCTTTGTGATCAGGTATAGGAGCTGTCTCTGTGATCAGGTATAGGAGCTGTCTCTGTGATCAGGTATAGGAGCTGTCTTTGTGATCAGGTATAGGAGCTGTCTCTGTGATCAGGTATAGGAGCTGTCTCTGTGATCAGGTATAGGGGCTGTCTCTGTGATCAGGTATAGGAGCTGTCTTTGTGATCAGGTATAGGAGCTGTCTCTGTGATCAGGTATAGGATCTGTCTCTGTGATCAGGTATAGGAGCTGTCTCTGTGATCAGGTATAGGAGCTGTCTCTGTGATCAGGTATAGGAGCTGTCTCTGTGATCAGGTATAGGAGCTGTCTTTGTGATCAGGTATAGGAGCTGTCTCTGTGATCAGGTATAGGAGCTGTCTCTGTGATCAGGTATAGGGGCTGTCTCTGTGATCAGGTATAGGAGCTGTCTCTGTGATCAGGTGAAGGAACTGTCTCTGTGATCAGGTATAGGAGCTGTCTCTGTGATCAGGTATATGAGCTGTCTTTGTGATCAGGTATAGGAGCTGTCTCTGTGATCAGGTATAGGAGCTGTCTCTGTGATCAGGTATAGGAGCTGTCTCTGTGATCAGGTGAAGGAACTGTCTCTGTGATCAGGTATAGGAGCTGTCTCTGTGATAAGGTATAGGAGCTGTCTCTGTGATCAGGTATAGGAGCTGTCTCTGTGATATGGTATAGGGACAGTATTTGACTAACAATGATCTTACCAAGTCAAGTGTCTATTTGAAGAGGTAGAGAGCTAATAGCCTTGTATAAGGTGAGTAACGGCTATTATTCTATCTGACATTAATGCTAAGATCTGTGTAATGTCCATAGAAACAACTAGATAAGGCATATGCATAACCTGTCTCTGCGGGGTTACTGCATAATCGTAGATCATATTTACGTTTACATTAGAGAAGAATAGTTTGCAACCTGTAAAAAGGACCTGGCTAAATTGATCCCGCATGAATTAAAGGCGACCTTTGCCAACACATGCAGTTAAAAGGGAAGGCATTTACAGATACGGGAGCCTGTAGCTACCATGGATCAATGCTGAGAGGCGTGATCTGCGAGAGACTGCTACGATCTGCGAGAGACTGCTCCTGTTACAGAACTGTGTGTGTGTTCCTTCTTTACAGGGTATTTATGTGGGCTTAACACTAGAGCTGCCTGGCCTTTCAGCCTATAAGTACACGCTAAACAACTTTGACAAATTTGCAGGGAGTCCCATTTAGCACATGCATCAGATGCATATCAACCCGCAAGGTGCACAAACATAAGCACCAACACTTGATAAATGTGCATGAAAGGATGAGTTGCATATAGAAATATTTGTGGAAATATATAAGATATAAAAATAATAGTTATTTGTTTAAATAGAGTCAAGGATATGTTTTGTATAATTCTACAAAGTCCTAGTGTAAAACGTAGGCCGATTGTCATGTTCTGATCTTTATTTCCTTTGTTTTGTATTTATTTAGTATGGTCAGGGCGTGAGTTGGGGTGGGCAGTCTATGTTTGTTTTTCTATGATTTGGGGATTTCTATGTTTCGGCCTAGTATGGTTCTCAATCAGAGGCAGGTGTCATTGGTTGTCTCTGATTGAGAATCATACTTAGGTAGCCTGGGTTTCACTGTTTGTTTGTGGGTGATTGTCTATGTTGATTGCTTGTGTCATCACAGTTCATAGGGGAGAGGAAGAGCAGGACGCGCTGCCGCCTTGGCTGTCTCCTTGGCTGTCTAATTAGCTGCATGCTTGGCAGCAGTAGCTTGTTTCTTGGCGTTCATGTGTTCATCTCACGAAGCTCACATGCCAGATCCATGATGAAATCTCTCCTGCTGACTGTCTTGTCAAGGCAGTGCTTGTACAAGAAGTGCACGTTGATAACAGCCATGTCAAGCACGTTGTCGAACACCACAAGAGGCCAGCGGAGAGTACCTCCTTTTACGGAGTACAGTCTTGTCATCTGGACATCCACACCAAACTATTGCAGAAAATAAAATTGAACAGAAAAGGTTCAAATGATTTAGAATAATAACAATAATATTAACGAAGTACAATGTAATAAAAGGAGATCATATTTGGTGAATGGAAAGGCTATGTGTATATGGCAGAGTGTTGTGCAGGGGGCGGCAGCTCTTTACTTTGTACGTTCACTGTTCCAAGCAGGCTAGTCTTCTTTGCCAGACTCCTGTCTCACCGTAGCAGTTGGGATCACCATCTCAGTTGGCCCTGTTCTGGTATTTCCGCATCGAGGCTCAGACACCGGAGACGGACGCTCGACTCAGACAAAGACTCTTCATCAGCGACGTCTCAACGTGTCGATTTCAAGCTCAATATCCGATCCTCTATCCAACTCCAGCTCATCTAAATTCTGCATTCGTTTGGTCCAGCTTGCCATTGTGAACTACACACGTTGTATGTTATACTCAGTGTCTGATATGACTCTCTGAGGGGAAATTATATATCCATTTACAGGCTTTCATAATAAAAATAATTAGACCGCCCACAATTCTTCATCATCATTATACTATTGTTCTAAATTCAATCATTCGCTTCACCCTCCTCCTCATCCTCATCATTCAGATCATTATCAGTTTCTATCTGGTTACTTTCGCCCATTCATCCATTGACGACATTCATTCAGTGGGGAGAGAGACGCATTAGAGCCTGGGTACCAACGCCCTTTTGTCTTGGCCCCTTAAGTTAGTAATAGCTGTTTAAAAAACTACTGAGCAATGTAAAATATACATATTTAGGAAAAGTCAGTGAAGAAGCATGTCAGTGGCCTTTGACCTATGGCAGTTCTACTGTTAATGAGGCATGACATGTGGAGTCCAAAGATAAATAGTCACGCAATCATGGTATTATACAGTTCAGTGTGTGTGTGTGTGTGTGTGTGTGTGTGTGTGTGTGTGTGTGTGTGTGTGTGTGTGTGTGTGTGTGTGTGTGTGTGTGTGTGTGTGTGTGTGTGTGTGTGTGTGTGTGTGTGTGTGTGTGTGTGTGTGTGTGTGTGTGTGTGTGTGTGTGTGTGTGTGTGTGTGTTCTTGCGCAAGTGCACACACAGCCTTTAATATTTTGTGGTTGTGTCCAGTTAGGTAAATATACTATTTCTTCAATACTTGGTACTTCAACACAAGTTGCTTACCTCCAAACACTGATCAAAACCCTGGATCAAATATTGATTACTCCATAAATTTGGTAGAACCACATAATCAATAACACAGATGGACACAAATGATTTAAAACACGGTTAAACACTCAAGATGATAGAATCCTCTTCAAACATCACTCTATTCAAAATGTGAATAACCACATGTCATCATTTTACTGGATCTAAATGTAAAATGTAACATTCCTATTGGCCAGACATGGGAAGCATGAATCTGCAATGCTTTATGGGATATCGATTGGACATGATTAGTCATACTATCAACAAACTATCTGTTGATAAGCAACTGCTTGCTAAGGTTACAGTTAGGGGTAGGTTTAGAATAAGGGTCAGGGTAAGGGTTAAGTTCAGGGTTAGGATAAGGGTCATGGTAAGGGTTAAGTTCAGGGTTAGGATAAGGGTCAAGGTTTCAAGTTTCAAGTTGTATTAGACATATGTACGGGAAACGCATGGTATACACTGTCCAATGAAATGCTTACTTGCAGGTTCCTTCTTGACAATGCAACAATAATAAGAAATAATAAAATATAATATGAACATAAAGTAAATGGCTCAGTAGAATAGAATAAATAATTTGGTATAGGCATTAGTATAGGCATTAGGGTTAGGGTTAGGGTTAACAGATAGTTAGTTGAAATATTACTGATAGGCTGTACATGGCACCATCTAGTGTGACACCATCCAATACAGACCATTATTAGATGATACCTGGGACACCATCCAATATGTGAGACCATTATTAGATGATACCTGGGACACCATGCAGTATGTGAGACCATTATTAGATGATACCTGGGACACCATGCAGTATGTGAGACCATTATTAGATGATACCTGGGACACCATGCAGTATGTGAGACCATTATTGGGGCGGCAGCGTAGCCTAGTGGTTAGAGTGTTGGACTAGTAACCGGAAGGTTGTGAGTTCAAACCCCCGAGCTGACAAGGTACAAATCTGTCGTTCTGCCCCTGAACAGGCAGGGGACTGTTCCCAGGCCGTCATTGAAAATAAGAATATGTTCTTAACTGACTTGCCTGGTTAAATAAAGGCAAAATAAAAAAAAAAAAAAAATATTAGATGATACCTGGGACACCATGCAGTATGTGAGACCATTATTAGATGACACCTGGGACTCCATGCAGTATGTGAGACCATTATTAGATGATACCTGGGACACCATGCAGTATGTGAGACCATTATTGGATGATACCTGGGACACCATGCAGTATGTGAGACCATTATTAGATGATACCTGGGACACCATGCAGTATGTGAGACCATTATTGGATGATACCTGGGACACATGCAGTATGAGACCATTATTAGATGTATGTGTGAGACCATTATTAGATGACACCTGGGACACCATGCAGTATGTGAGACCATTATTAGATGATACCTGGGACACCATGCAGTATGTGAGACCATTATTAGATGATACCTGGGACACCATGCAGTATGTGAGACCATTATTAGATGATACCTGGGACACCATGCAGTATGTGAGACCATTATTAGATGATACCTGGGACACCATGCAGTATGTGAGACCATTATTAGATGATACCTGGGACACCATGCAGTATGTGAGACCATTATTAGATGATACCTGGGACACCATGCAGTATGTGAGACCATTATTGGATGACACCTCAGACACCATGCAGTATGTGAGACCATTATTAGATGATACCTGGGACACCATGCAGTATGTGAGACCATTATTGGATGATACCTGGGACACCATGCAGTATGTGAGACCATTATTAGATGATACCTGGGACACCATACAGTATGTGAGACCATTATTAGATGACACCTGGGACACCATGCAGTATGTGAGACCATTATTAGATGATACCTGGGACACCATGCAGTATGTGAGACCATTATTAGATGATACCTGGGACACCATGCAGTATGTGAGACCATTATTGGATGATACCTGGGACACCATGCAGTATGTGAGACCATTATTAGATGACACCTGGGACACCATGCAGTATGTGAGACCATTATTGGATGATACCTGGGACACCATGCAGTATGTGAGACCATTATTAGATGATACCTGGGACACCATGCAGTATGTGAGACCATTATTGGATGATACCTGGGACACCATGCAGTATGTGAGACCATTATTAGATGATACCTGGGACACCATGCAGTATGTGAGACCATTATTAGATGATACCTGGGACACCATGCAGTATGTGAGACCATTATTAGATGATACCTGGGACACCATGCAGTATGTGAGACCATTATTAGATGATACCTGGGACACCATGCAGTATGTGAGACCATTATTAGATGATACCTGGGACACCATGCAGTATGTGAGACCATTATTGGATGATACCTGGGACACCATGCAGTATGTGAGACCATTATTAGATGATACCTGGGACACCATGCAGTATGTGAGACCATTATTAGATGATACCTGGGACACCATGCAGTATGTGAGACCATTATTAGATGATACCTGGGACACCATGCAGTATGTGAGACCATTATTGGATGACACCTCAGACACCATGCAGTATGTGAGACCATTATTGGATGATACCTGGGACACCATGCAGTATGTGAGACCATTATTAGTTGATACCTGGGACACCATGCAGTATGTGAGACCATTATTGGATGACACCTCAGACACCATGAAGTATGTGAGACCATTATTGGATGACACCTCAGACACCATGCAGTATGAGACCCTGATTGGATAACAGGTCAGACACACACCATGCAGTATCGGAGGCAGGGCCGTGCACAGACCTCATTTAAACCCACATTGCAAGCTCTGATATTGCTAAAATGTGGAATATAAATATTAAATTGTCTGCCCTACATGCACAAACAAACAGCATTAGGATATCTTACAGTCTTTTGGGAAAATATACCTATAAACATACAGATACAATAGGCAGAAATATCAACTATTAATATTTATCACTTCTTGCTAGCTGTTCAATAGACAACTTTGTAAGTAGAATTTGCTCTTATCAGTCCTATATGGTCCTGCCTGACATAAATACATACAGTAACATGTTGTGACTACTGTAATAGGCTCTAAGGCAAATTGGCTCAGACACGGAAAACTGTTCTTTTTCCAACCAAAGATTCCTCTGTGAAGATTATATATTCAGCCCCTGCTCTTGCAATTCCCTAATTAAGGGGGCACCCCTAGATTTGACTCCAAATCCAATATGGCTGCCACAATATCATTAAATGGTGGTTTAATCAACTGTACATGTACACAATACATTTTTCAGATTTCTGTGTACTTCAACCATGTTAGGAATCCAATATGCCTTCCACAATTACACTCAAACACCTTTATCTGGATAAATAAAATGGCAACAGAACAGACTGCTTTCCATCGCAAAACCAAGCATTCCAAGTCAAGAATGGCAACACCAAGAATTCCAAGTCAAGAATGGCAACACCAAGCATTCCAAGTCACAATTATCTGAGGATCAATGGGAGGCTCCAATGAAAGGAAAGAGAATCCAACCGTGTTTTCTGATAACCTCTCACTAGCTCTTCCACTGTGCACAGATGTCAGTTCAACATTTAGTTTTGATTCAAATGTGTTTGAGTTGTCAACTGACTTGAATTGAACATGAACTCAACAAAACATTTCACCATGTTATTGGATTTAGGTTAAAAGTAGGTGAAAACATGAAATTACCTGTTGAAAATACATTGACCACATTTTTTTAATACCTTTATTTAACTAGGCAAATCAGTTAAGAACAAATTCTTATTTTCAATGACAGCCTATGAACAATGGGTTAACTGCCTTGTTCAGGGGCAGAACAACAGTTTTGTACCTTGTCAGCTCAGGGATTTGAACTTGCAACCTTTCAGTTACTAATTCAATGCTCTACCCACTAGGCTATCCTGCCTCCCCTAATTCAACCAGTCTGGGCTACAACTTTCCCCCATTTTGGTTTAACTTGCGCCTCCAGGATTGGGCTCTTAAGACACCTCATCATTTAGAAGTAAAAACTCCACAACTGGGCATTGGAAAGATCTAAGGGGAGGTCTATTTGTGACCACTGTTTACCAGACTCTCCTTCACAACCAGACAACCAACCATTCCACTGCTGGAGTATCCCCAGCGTCATTCAGGCTGAGATAACATTCTAGTTGGTCTATCGGTATCTTTAGCATGCAAGCTGCATCTGTTGGCTGCCTATCCCAAACTGTAGTCATACAGGAAGAATGCCCTTGTCACTGCAGCTTGCCCAGACTGACCAGTTAGCTGTGCAAGCTTGTCAGGCCCCAGAACTACAACCACCACTGGCTACTTTGTTTCCTCGCCCTGTTAGGAGACACATGTCCTGGTCAGCTCAAAGACTTTGAATCAATCTTGCACACTTACGAGTAAGTGAGGAAAAAAGGACTGTACATATACACTACCAGAGTAGCTGACTGTTGTATTAAGGTTGCTTTCCTGTAACTTTGTTTTAAGCTGCTGTGTGCTTGTCTTATGAAAGGCTTGTTGTTATTGTTGATATGCTGTAAGTGTGCGAATGATATTAAACCATGAACACACAAGGTTAAAAGAGAAAAGACAGAATAACACAATACAAAATTAACAAGGACGACTTACAGTTGAAGTCAAAAGTTTACATACACCTTAGCCAAATACATTTAAACCCAGTTTTTCACAATTCCTGACATTTAATTCTAGTAAAAATGTCCTGTCTTAGGTCAGTTAGGATCACCACTTTATTTTAAGAATGTGAAATGTCAGAATAATAGCAGAGAGAATGATTTATTTCAGATGTTATTTCTTTCATCACATTCCCAGTGGGTCAGAAGTTGACATACACTCAATTAGTATTTGGGGGCATTGCCTGTAAATTGTTTAACTTGGTAAAAAGTTTTAGGTAGCCTTCAACAAGCTTCCCACAATAAGTTGGGTGAATTTTGGCCCATTTATCCTGACAGAGCTGGTGTAACTGAGTCAGGTTTGTAGGCCTCCTTGCTCGCACATGCTTTTTCTGTTCTGCCCACACATGTTCTATAAGATTGAGGTTAGGGCTTTGTGATGGCCACTCCAATACCTTGACATTGTTGTCTTAAAGCCATTTTTCCACAATGTTGGAAGTATGCTTGGGGTCATTGTCCATTTGTAAGACCCATTCGAGACCAAGCTTTAACTTCCTGACTGATGTCGAGAGATGTTGCTTATATATCCACATAATTTTACTCCCTCATGATGCCATCTATTTTGTGAAGTACACCAGTCCTTCCTGCAGCAAAGCACCCTCACAACATGCCAGCCCCGTGCTTCATGGTTGTGATGGTGTTCTTCGGCTTGCAAGCCTCCCTCTTTTTCCTCCAATCATAACGATGGTCATTATGGTCAAACAGTTCTATTTTTGATTCATCAGACCAGAGGACATGGTCTCCAAAAAGTACGATCTTTGTCCCCATGCGGAGTTGCAAACAGTAGCAGTGGCTTCTTCCTTGCTGAACAGCCTTTCAGGTTATGTCGATATAGGACTCGTTTACTGTGGATATAGATATTTTTGTACCTGTTATCTCCAACATCTTCACAAGGTCCTTTGCTGTTGTTCTGGAATTGATTTGCACTTTTTGCACCAAAGTAAGTTCATCTCTAGGAGACAGAACGCATCTCCTTCCTGAGCGGAATGACAGCTGCGTGGTCCCATGGTGTTTATACTTGCGTACTATTGTTTGTACAGATGAACATGGTACCCTCAGGCGTTTGGAAATTGTTCCCAAGGATGAACCAGACTTGTAGAGGTCTACAATTTGTTTCTGAGATCATGGCTGATTTCTTTTGAATTTCCAATGATGTCAAGCAAAGAGGCACTGAGTTTGAAGGTAGTCCTTGAAATACATCCACAGGTACACCTCCAATTGACTCAAATGATGTCAAATAGCCTATCAGAAGCTTCTAAAGCCATGACATAATTTTCTGGAATTTTCCGAGCTTTAAAGGCACAGTCATCTTAGTGTATGTAAGCTTCTGACCCACTGCAATTGTGATACAGTGGATTACAAGTGAAATAATCTGTCTGTAAACAATTGTTGGAAAATTACTTGTGTCATGCACAAAGTAGATGTCCTAACCGAGTTGCCAAAACTATTGTTTGTTAACAAGAAATTTGTGGCGTGGATGAAAAACTAGTTTTAATGACTCTAAACTAAGTGTATGTAAACCTCCGACATCAACTGTATATGCAGGCGAAGGTGTTTGAGTGTAATCATGTTGACCATATTGGATTCAGAATAAAATGCATTTACACTAACAGTCTTTATAGATGAGTGTTGTACATTATTTAAAAAATGCCTCTCATTTGCACAATTCATATTTGCAGGTGATTTAACCTCCATCAAAGGTTATCATGGCAGCCATATTGGATTTTGGACACCATATTGAATTTGAGGCTAAATATAAAGATAATATATAAAGATACAAAATTCTTTAAGGAACCTTGGACACCCAAAAAAATAAATGTCGATGTCTGAGCCCACTTGTTTTCCTTAGAGCCGATTTACAATAGCCACAACATCAAAAAACATGTGTAACTGTAACTGCTGAATGAGAACAAATGTGACTTGGAAAGTTATATTGAACAGCTACCAAAAAGTTAAGTTTACATTCATAAACATTATTCATAGTTGATTTTTCCGTCTATTGTATTTGTATGTTTACAGGTCTATATTTCCAAAATGCTTTAAGACATCCTAATGCTCTTTGTTTCTGTATGTACTGTAGGAGCAGTCAATTCTCTCTATGTATTCCACATTTTAGCAATATCAGAGTTTTTTAATATTGGGTTACATGAGCTAATGTGCCCCCTCCCTACAGCCAGGCATTATTCTGCACTGTTTGAGTTAAGGGGGTATGTTACAATATCTATACATTTAACCACTTTTGCAGCAACATATTTTTTACACAACCATCCATTCACATATGGGAGACCTTAGGGAAATGGTTGGATTTTGTCATACAATGGTTTGGGAATATCTCATAATTTTGGGGGACTTGCCACGAGCCTATTAATACCATATCACCCATCCATATAATGTTGACACCTATATGGCTCTTTAACACCATATAATCCACATATTGTCCACAGCTAAACTCAGCAACAACAAAAAAACGGCCCTTTTAAAGTACCCTGTCTTTCAAAGATAATTCATAAAAATCCAAATATCTTCACAGATCTTCATTGCAAAGGATTTAAACACTGTTTCCCATGCCTGTTTAATGAACCATAAACAATTAATGAACATGAACCTGTGCTTGTAGGCCTGATGTAAGGCCTCACCAGACATCACCGGCAACAAAGTCGCCTATGGGCACAAACCCACTGTCGCTGGACCAGACAGGACTGGCAAAAAGTGCTGTTTACTGATGAGTCACAGTTTTCGTGAGGTCGGATTCACGTTTATCTTCAAAGGAATGAGCGTTAAACCGAGAGTGTACTCAGGAGCGGGATCGATTTGGAGGTGGAGGGTCCGTCATGGTCTGGGGCGGTGTGCCACAGCATCATCGGACTGAGTCTGTTATCATTGCAGGCAATCTCAAAGCTGTGCGTTACAGGGGAGACATCCTCCTCCCTCATGTGGTACCCTTCCTGCAGGCTCATCCTGACATGACCCTCCAGCATGACAATGCCATCAGCTACACTGCTCGTTCTGTGCGTGATTTCCTGCAAGACAGGAATGTCAGTGTTCTGCCATGGCCAGCGAAGAGCCCGGATCTCAATCCCATTGCGCACCTCTGGGACCTGTTGGATCGGAGGGTGAGGGCTAGGGCCATACTCCCAGAAATGTCCGGGAACTTGCAGGTGCCTTGATGGAAAAGTTGGGTAACATCTCACAGAAAGAACTGGCAAATCTGGCAAAGTCCATGAGGAGGAGATGCACTGCAGTACTTAATGCAGTACTTAATGCCACACCAGATACTGACTGTTACTTTTGATTTTGACCCCCCCTTTGTTCAGGGACACATTATTCAATATCTGTTAGTCACATGTCTGTGGAACATGTTCAGTTCATGTCTCAGTTGTTGAAACTTGTTATGTTCATTCAAATATTTACACGTTATGTTTGCTGAAAATAAACGCAGTTGACAGTGAGGACGTTAGTTTTTTGCTTATGTTATATGGCTCATTAGCACCATATCACCCACATACTGTCCACAGCTATATGGCTCATTAGCACCATATCACCCACATACTGTCCACAGCTATATGGCTCATTAGCACCATATCACCCACATACTGTCCACAGTTATATGGCTCATTAGCACCATATCACCCACATACTGTCCACAGCTATATGGCTCATTAGCACCATATCACCCACATACTGTCCACAGCTATATGGCTCATTAGCACCATATCACCCACATACTGTCCACAGCTATATGGCTCATTAGCACCATATCACCCACATACTGTCCACAGTTATTTGGCTCATTAGCACCATATCACCCACATACTGTCCACAGCTATATGGCTCATTAGCACCATATCACCCACATACTGTCCACAGCTATATGGCTCATTAGCACTATATCACCCACATACTGTCCACAGCTATATGGCTCATTAGCACCATATCACCCACATACTGTCCACAGCTATATGGCTCATGAGCACCATATCACCCACATACTGTCCACAGCTATATAGCTCATTAGCACCATATCACCCACATAATGTCCACAGCTATATGGCTCATTAGCACCATATCACCCCTATGCTATCGACAGCTATTAGGCTCATTAGCACCATATCACCCACATACTGTCCACAGCTATATAGCTCATTAGCACCATTTCACCCACATACTGTCCACAGCTATATGGCTCATTAGCACCATATAACCCACATACTGTCCACAGCTATATGGCTCATCAGCACCATATCACCCACATACTGTCCACAGCTATATAGCTCATCAGCACCTTATCACCCACATACTGCCCACAGCTATATGGCTCATTAGCACCATATCACCCACATACTGTCCACAGTTATATGGCTCATTAGCACCATATCACCCACATACTGTCCACAGCTATATAGCTCATTAGCGCCATATCACCCACATACTGTCCACAGCTATATGGCTCATTAGCACCATATCACCCCTATGCTATCAACAGCTATTAGGCTCATTAGCACCATTTCACCAACATACTGTTCACAGCTATATGGCTCATTAGCACCTTATCACCCACATACTGTCCACAGCTATATAGCTCATTAGCACCATATCACCCACATACTGTCCACAGTTATATGGCTCATTAGCACCATATCACCCACATACTGTCCACAGCTATTAGGCTCATTAGCACCATATCACCCACATACTGTCCACAGCTATATAGCTCATTAGCACCATTTCACCCACATACTGTCCACAGCTATATGGCTCATTAGCACCATATCACCCACATACTGTCCACAGCTATATGGCTTATTAGCACCATATCACCCACATACTGTCCACAGTTATATGGCTCATTAGCACCATATCACCCATATACTGTCCACAGCTATATGGCTCATTAGCACCATATCACCCACATACTGTCCACAGCTATATGGCTCATCAGCACCATATCACCCACATACTGTCCACAGCTATATGGCTCATTAGCACCATATCACCCACATACTGTCCACAGCTATATGGCTCATTAGCACCATATCACCCACATACTGTCCACAGCTATATGGCTCATTAGCACCATATCACCCACATACTGTCCACAGCTATATGGCTCCTTAGCACCATATCACCCACATACTGTCCACAGCTATATGGATCATAAGCACCATATCACCCACATACTGTCCACAGCTATATGGCTCATTAGCACCATATCACCCACATACTGTCCACAGCTATACGGATCATTAATATCCTATCACCCACATACTGTCCACAGCTATATGGCTCATCACCACCATATCACCCACATACTGTCCACAGCTATATGGCTCATTAGCACCATATCACCCACATACTGTCCACAGCTATATGGCTCCTTAGCACCATATCACCCACATACTGTCCACAGCTATATGGATCATAAGCACCATATCACCCACATACTGTCCACAGCTATATGGCTCATTAGCACCATATCACCCACATACTGTCCACAGCTATATGGCTCCTTAGCACCATATCACCCACATACTGTCCACAGCTATATGGATCATTAATATCCTATCACCCATATACTGTCCACAGCTATATGGATCATGAATGTTTTTTTCTATCGAGACCCCAAAAGCGTTATTCGGCTGTCTCCATAGGGAAACCCTTTGAAGAACTCCTTTTGGTTCCAAGCAGAACTATTTTGGGATCCATGTAGAACCATTTTCACAGAGGATTCTACATGGAACCCAAAAGAGTTCTACATGGAACAAAAAAGGGTTCTACCCGGCACCAAAAAGAGTTCTCCTATTGGGACAGCCGCAGAACACTTTTAGAACACTTTTTTCGAAGACTGCATATCACTCATATACTCTCCACAGCTATATGTCTCATTAACACCATATCACCCATATACTCTTCACAGCTATATGTCTCATTAACACCATATAACCTGTCCACAGCTATATGGCTCATTACTCAATGGTTGCATCCCAAATGTAACCCTATTCACTATGGAGAGAGATATGAGAGATGGGGAGAGATATGAGAGATGGAGAGAGATATGAGAGATGGGGGAGAGATATGAGAGATGGGGAGAGATATGAGAAATAGGGGAGAGATACGAGAGATGGGGGGGAGATATGAGAGATGGCTGAGAGATATGAGAGATGGGGGAGAGATATGAGAGATGGCTGAGAGATATGAGAGATGGGGGAGAGCTACGAGAGATGGGGGAGAGATATGAGAGATGGGGAGAGATATGAGAAATAGGGGAGAGATACGAGAGCTGGGGGAGAGATATGAGAGATGGCTGAGAGATATGAGAGATGGGGGAGAGATATGAGAGATGTCTGAGAGATATGAGAGAGCTATGAGAGATGGGGGAAAGATATGAGAGATACGAGAGATGGGGGAGAGATACGAGAGATGGGGGAGAGCTACGAGAGATGGGGGAATGATATGAGAGATATGAGAGATGGGGGAGAGCTACGAGAGATGGGGGAGAGATATGAGAGATGGGGGAGAGATATGAGAGATGGGGAGAGATATGAGAAACAGGGGAGAGATACGAGAGATGGGGGAGAGATGAGAGATGGCTGAGAGATATGAGAGATGGGGGAGAGATATGAGAGATGTCTGAGAGATATGAGAGATGGGGGAGAGCTACGAGAGATGGGGGAAAGATATGAGAGATACGAGAGATGGGGGAGAGATACGAGAGATGGGGAGAGCGACGAGAGATGGGGGAAAGATATGAGAGATACGAGAGATGGGGGAGAGATATGAGAGATACGAGAGATGGGGGAGAGATATGAGAGATGGGGGAGAACTACGAGAGATGGGGGAGAGATATGAGAGATATGAGAGATATGAGCGATGGGGAGAGATATGAGAGATGGCTGAGAGATATGAGAGATGGGGGAAAGATATGAGAGATACGAGAGATGGGGGAGAGATACGAGAGATATGAGAGATATGAGAGATGGGTGAGAGATATGAGAGATGGGGGTGAGATACGAGAGATCGGGGAGAGATGATAGATGGGGAAGGGATATGAGAGATCGGGGAGAGATATGAGAGATGGGGCAGAGATATGAGAGATGGGGGAGAGAGATGAGAGATGGGGAGAGAGATGCATGATGGGGAAGAGATGAGAGATATGCGAGATGGGGAAGAGATGAGAGATGGGGAGAGATACGAGAGGTGGGGGAAAGATATGAGAGATGGAGGAGAGATACAAGGAGATTTACTGTTTATAGCATGTATTTTAGTCATAGGCTGATAATCAAATATCTGCATTGCCAACCATACATGACCAACTGTAGTAGTAGTTCTTTTCATTCATCCTTTCACTTGATTTATTTAGTAAGGATAGTCCACTCAGTAACTCAGCAGTAGCTTGAGACAACCCATTTTTCATGCATCACACTGCACACTGCCCTAACCCATCTGGACAAGAGGAATACCTATGTGAGAATGCTGTTCATCGACTACAGCTCGGCATTCAACACCATAGTACCCTCCAAGCTCGTCATCAAGCTCGAGACCCTGGGTCTCGACCCCGCCCTGTGCAACTGGGTACTGGACTTTCTGACGGGCCGCCCCCAGGTGGTGAGGGTAGGCAACAACATCTCCTCCCTGCTGATCCTCAACACTGGGGCCCCACAAGGGTGCGTTCTGAGCCCTCTCCTGTACTCCCTGTTCACCCACGACTGCGTGACCATGCACGCCTCCAACTCAATCATCAAGTTTGTGGACGACACAACAGTGGTAGGCTTGATTACCAACAACGACGAGACGGCCTACAGGGAGGAGGTGAGGGCCCTCGGAGTGTGGTGTCAGGAAAATAACCTCACACTCAACGTCAACAAAACTAAGGAGATGATTGTGGACTTCAGGAAACAGCAGAGGGAACACCCCCGTATCCACATCAATGGAACAGTAGTGGAGAGGGTAGCAAGTTTTAAGTTCCTCGGCATACACATCACAGACAAACTGAATTGGTCCACTCACACAGACAGCATCGTGAAGAAGGCGCAGCAGCGCCTCTTCAACCTCAGGAGGCTGAAGAAATTCGGCTTGTCACCAAAAGCACTCATAAACTTCTACAGATGCACAATCGAGAGCATCCTGGCGGGCTGTATACGGCAACTGCTCCAGCCCTCAACCGTAAGGCTCTCCAGAGGGTAGTGAGGTCTGCACAACGCATCACAGGGGGCAAACTACCTGCCCTCCAGGACACCTACACCACCCGATGTTACAGGAAGGCCATAAAGATCATCAAGGACATCAACCACCCGAGCCACTGCCTGTTCACCCCGCTATCATCTAGAAGGCGAGGTCAGTACAGGTGCATCAAAGCTGGGACCGAGAGACTGAAAAACAGCTTCTATCTCAAGGCCATCAGACTGTTAAACAGCCACCACTAACATTGAGTGGCTGCTGCCAACACACTGACACTGACACTGACTCAACTCCAGCCATTTTAATAATGTGAATTGATGGGAAATTATGTAAATATATCACTAGCCACTTTAAACAATGCTACCTTATATAATGTTACTTAACCTACATTATTCATCTCATATGCATACGTATATACTGTACTCTATATCATCGACTGCATCCTTATGTAATAGATGTATCACTAGCCACTTTAACGATGCCACTTTGTTTACATACTCATCTCATATGTATATACTGTACTCGATACCATCTACTGTATCTTGCCTTTGCTGCTCTGTACCATCACTCATTCATATATCCTTATGTACATATTCTTTATCCCCTTACACTGTGTATAAGACAGTAGTTTTGGAATTGTTAGTTTGATTACTTGTTGGTTATTACTGAATTGTCGGAACTAGAAGCACAAGCATTTCGCTACACTCGCATTAACATCTGCTAACCATGTGTATGTGACAAATAAAATTTGATTTGATTTGATTCTCCTATTCAATAGTACCTTAGACTGACAGTGATCAGACTCACTGCAGAAATGTGTGTGTGTACGTGCCTTGCCTGTTTATGTGTGTGTGGCCATACGTAAACTGAGTATACCACACATTAGAAACACATTCCTAATGTTGACTCCAATGCTTCCCACAGATGTGTCAACCTGGCTGTCCTTTGGGTGGTGGACCATTCTTTATACACACGGGAAACTGTTGAGCATGAAAATTCCAGCCGCGTTGCAGTCCTGGAACCTACTACCATAACCCGTTCAAAGGCACTTTAATCTTTGACACACATACACAATCTCAACACTTCAAAAGCCTTCTTTAACCTGTCTCCTCTCCTTTATCTACACTGATTGAAGTGGATTTAACAAGTGACATCAATGAGGGGTCATACCTTTCACCTGGATTCACCTGGTCAGTCTAGGTCATAGAGAGTTGTTCATGTTTTGTACAGTCAGTATAAGTGAGTCTTGTAGTATGATGCATCTCAGCATATGTGAATGTGGCAACTCTCCCTCCAATTATTTGAAGTCAACTGAAGCAACAAAACATTTTTTATTTTAAACTAACGATAAACTGAGAAAATCTGTTCCCCTCAAGTGCAATTTAACTCTGTGATGTGAATGATTAGGGAGTCTTTGTACATCTCTGTTCACACACACACACACACACACACACACACACACACACACACACACACACACACACACACACACACACACACACACACACACACACACACACACACACACACACACACACACACACACACACACACACACACACACACACACACACACACACACACACACACACACACACACATCCATTAGGAGTCTCCATAGGGGAGCCTCGCTGGGCTGTTACCATCTGCACCCACACACAGATATCACAATCGATTTCGCAAGGTATCTGCCTCACAGTTTTCCACATAGCTGGGAGCATTGAGGCGGAGGACAGGAGCGCATTAGAGGGATGGGAATGGGCTCGGTATCTCTCTGCACCTGCAGGAACGAGGGAACGAAAGGAGAGAGATGGATTAGAAAGGGGAAGCGGGTAGAACCCCACCAGATGGAGGGGTATGGCTAGCCACAGGGAAACAAGATACTGATTGAGGACATTTAACCACAGTGATCTAGCTGGTTGTTTAGAGACAGTCCTGTCTAATAGTTTGAAGATGTAATCCAGAGACAGGTGTTGTCTTCATCTCTTTAGCTATCATACTCTCATTCCACTGGTTAGAAAAATAGCTTGTGTTTCTGCCATGTTCTTAATGTGGGATGGAATTGAATAACACTGATTGGGAGAGGTTACATTTACCCCCCATAAGTTACCTTATGGGTTTGTGAAGGGACACAGCAGCTCTTTGTATCTGTAACTTCTCAGTGGCAAGACCTAAGGGCCATTGTAAACAATAGCGGAATTCGGAAACTATACAGACCCCTCGACTTTTTCCACATTTTATTACGTTACAGCCTTATTCTAAAATGGATTAGATTGTTTTTATTCCTCATCAATCTACACACAATGCCCCATAATGATAAAGCAAAAACAGGTTTAGAAATGTTAAAAAATGTATAACCCCCTCCCCCTAGAAATGCCTTATTCAGACCCTTTGCTATGAGACTTGAAATTGAGCTCAGATGCATCCTGTTTCCATTGCTCATCCTTGAGATATTTCTACAACTTGATTTTTTGGAGTCCACCTGTGGTAAATTTAATGGATTGGACAATATTTGGAAAGGCACACAACTATAAGGTCCCACAGTTGACAGTGCATGTCAGAGCAAAAACTAAGACATGAGGTCGAAGGAATTGTCCATAGAGCTCAGAGAGGATTATGTAAAGGCACAAATCTGGAGAAGGGTAGTAAAACATTTCTGCAGCATTGAAGGTCCCAAAGAACACAGTGGCTTCCATCAGTCTTAAATGGAAGAAGTTTGGAACCACCAAGAATCTTACTTGAGCTGGTCGCCCGACCTGAGCAATTGGGGGAGAAGGGCCTAGGTCAGGGAGGTGACCAAGAACCCGATGGTCACTCTGACAGAGCTCCAGAGTTCCTCTGTGGGGATGGGAGAACCTTCCAAAAGGACAACCATCTCTGCAGCATTCCACCAATCAGGCCCTTTATGGTAAAGTGGCCAGATGGAAGCAACTCCTCAGTAAAAGGCACTTGTCAGTGTGGTGGCATATTTCTGCTTTACCAAATGAGGAGAGTTACAAACTACACACCAGTCAGAGTTATATTTAAATTACATCTTTAATAATAATAATAAGCTTAAGCATTTGACTTTCAACAATGCACTATTTCTAATGAACCATTGAGAAGTACCAACAGAAAAGTACAAAGATCTTTTATAGCCAAGATACACCGCTCTCAACTTACATGGCATGGCGAATCACAGATCTTAGGAACTGTTCACAAAGAAAGACTTTTTCTTGAGAAAGGAGTATCCCTTAGCCAGATAACATTTGCTATTAATTATCATTGAGTTTGGTCCCTCAGACCAGGTTCTAATCTTGTTCCTGTACTTCATAGTACAAAAACACCAACTCGTCCAATGGCATATATCAACTCTAGATACTCCCATCTCAACTAAACCCTCTCTTGACCCCACTCCTGGACAAGCTCACTGAGGGGAGTGAGCCTCTAGGTCATACACTATCCCAGGATAAGTGTAAGATCAGAGAGGACATACTGTCATGTTTTGTCATTAATTATCATGTCTTGTCCCTGTGCTTCCCCTTCTATTCGTTTCCCTCTGCTGGTCTTATTAGGTTCTTTCCCTCTTTCTATCCCTCTCTCTCCCCCTCCCTCTCTCACTCTCTCGCTCTCTCTTCTCTCTATCGTTCCGTTCCTGCTCCCAGCTGTTCCTATTCCCCTAATCAATCATTTAGTCTTCCCACACCTGTTCCCGATCCTTTTCCCTGATTAGAGTCCCTATTTCTCTCCTTGTTTTCCGTACCTGCCCTGTCGGATCCTTGTCTATATTCACCGTGCTGTGTCTATGTTTTGCCCTGTCGTGTCGTGTTTCCCTCAGATGCTGCGTGGTGAGCAGGTGTCTGAGTCTGCTAGGTTCAAGTGCCTTCCCGAGGCAACCTGCAGTTCTTGATCAAGTCTCCAGTCTGTTCTCGTCTTTACGAGTAGTATTATGCCTTTTGTTTTGTTAAGTATCTTACTGGATTAAAAACTCTGTTTTCGCCAAGTCGCTTTTGGGTCCTCATTCACCTGCATAACAGAAGGATCCGACCAAGGAATGGACCCAGCGACTACAGAGGCTCGTAACACTGCCGTCAAGATCCAAGGAGCCATGCTCGGCAGACACGAGCAGGAATTGTCTGCTGCTCGCCATGCCGTGGAGAACCTGGCCGCTCAGGTTTCCGACCTCTCTGGACAGTTCCAGAGTCTTCGTCTCGTGCCACCTGTTACTTCCTGGCCTGCCGAGCCTCCGGAACCTAGGGTTAATAACCCACCTTGCTACTCCGGGCAGCCCACGGAGTGCCGCTCCTTTCTCACCCAGTGTGATATTGTGTTCTCTCTCCAACCCAACACATACTCTAGCGAGAGAGCTCGGGTTGCTTACGTCATTTCACTCCTTACTGGCCGGGCCCGAGAGTGGGGCACAGCTATCTGGGAGGCAAGGGCTGATTGTTCTAACAATTACCAGAACTTTAAAGAGGAGATGATTCGGGTTTTTGACCGTTCAGTTTTCGGTGGGGAGGCTTCTAGGGCCCTGGCTTCCCTATGCCAAGGTGATCGATCCATAACGGATTACTCTATAGAGTTTCGTACTCTTGCTGCCTCTAGTGACTGGAACGAGCCGGCGCTGCTCGCTCATTTTCTGGAGGGACTCCACACAGTGGTCAAAGATGAGATTCTCTCTCGGGAGGTTCCTTCCAGTGTGGACTCTTTGATTGCTCTCGCCATCCGCATAGAACGACGGGTAGATCTTCGTCACCAAGCTCGTGGAAGAGAGCTCGCGTCAACGGTGTTTCCCTGCTCCGCATCGCAACCATCTCCCTCCTCTGGCTCAGAGACTGAGCCCATGCAGCTGGGAGGTATTCGCATCTCGACCAAGGAGAGGGAACGGAGGATCACCAACCGCCTGTGCCTCTATTGCGGATTTGATGGACATTTTGTCAATTCATGTCCAGTAAAGGCCAGAGCTCATCAGTAAGCGGAGGGCTACTGGTGAGCGCTACTACTCAGGTCTCTTCATCTAGATCTTGTACTACTATGTCGGTCCATCTACGCTGGACCGGTTCGGGTGCTACATGCAGTGCCTTGATTGACTCTGGGGCTGAGGGTTGTTTCATGGACGAAGCATGGGTTCGGAAACATAACATTCCTTTCAGACAGTTAGACAAGCCTACGCCCATGTTTGCCTTAGATGGTAGTCATCTTCCCAGTATCAGATTTGAGACACTACCTTTAACTCTCACAGTATCTGGTAACCACAGTGAGACTATTTCTTTTTTGATTTTTCGTTCACCTTTTACACCTGTTGTTTTGGGTCATCCCTGGCTAGTATGTCATAATCCTTCTATTAATTGGTCTTGTAATTCTATCCTATCCTGGAACGTATCTTGTCATGTGAAGTGTTTAATGTCTGCCATCCCTCCCATTTCTTCTGTCCCCACTTCTCAGGAGGAACCTGGCGATTTGACAGGAGTGCCGGAGGAATATCATGATCTGCGCACGGTCTTCAGTCGGTCCCGAGCCAACTCCCTTCCTCCTCACCGGTCGTATGATTGTAGTATTGATCTCCTTCCGGGGACCACTCCTCCTCGGGGTAGACTATACTCTCTGTCGGCTCCCGAACGTAAGGCTCTCGAGGATTATTTATCTGTGTCTCTTGACGCCGGTACCATAGTGCCTTCTTCCTCTCCGGCCGGGGCGGGGTTCTTTTTGTTAAGAAGAAGGACGGTACTCTGCGCCCCTGCGTGGATTATCGAGGGCTGAATGACATAACGGTTAAGAATCGTTATCCGCTTCCCCTTATGTCATCAGCCTTCGAGATTCTGCAGGGAGCCAGGTGCTTTACTAAGTTGGACCTTCGTAACGCTTACCATCTCATGCGCATCAGAGAGGGGGACGAGTGGAAAACGGCGTTTAACACTCCGTTAGGGCATTTTGAGTACCGGGTTCTGCCGTTTGGTCTCGCCAATGCGCCAGCTGTTTTTCAGGCATTAGTTAATGATGTTCTGAGAGACATGCTGAACATCTTTGTTTTTGTCTATCTTGACGATATCCTGATTTTTTCACCGTCACTCGAGATTCATGTTCAGCACGTTCGACGTGTTCTACAGCGCCTTTTAGAGAATTGTCTCTACGTAAAGGCTGAGAAGTGCTCTTTTCATGTCTCCTCCGTTACTTTTCTCGGTTCCGTTATTTCCGCTGAAGGCATTCAGATGGATTCCGCTAAGGTCCAAGCTGTCAGTGATTGGCCCGTTCCAAGGTCACGTGTCGAGTTGCAGCGCTTTTTAGGTTTCGCTAATTTCTATTGGCGTTTCATTCGTAATTTCGGTCAAGTTGCTGCCCCTCTCACAGCTCTTACTTCTGTCAAGACGTGTTTTAAGTGGTCCGGTTCCGCCCAGGGAGCTTTTGATCTTCTAAAAGAACGTTTTACGTCCGCTCCTATCCTCGTTACTCCTGACGTCACTAGACAATTCATTGTCGAGGTTGACGCTTCAGAGGTAGGCGTGGGAGCCATTCTTTCCCAGCGCTTCCAGTCTGACGATAAGGTTCATCCTTGCGCTTATTTTTCTCATCGCCTGTCGCCATCTGAGCGCAACTATGATGTGGGTAACCGTGAACTGCTCGCCATCCGCTTAGCCCTAGGCGAATGGCGACAGTGGTTGGAGGGGGCGACCGTTCCTTTTGTCGTTTGGACAGACCATAAGAACCTTGAGTACATCCGTTCTGCCAAACGACTTAATGCCCGTCAAGCTCGTTGGGCGTTGTTTTTTTGCTCGTTTCGAGTTTGTGATTTCTTACCGTCCGGGTAGCAAAAACACCAAGCCTGATGCCTTATCCCGTCTGTTTAGTTCTTCTGTGGCTTCTACTGATCCCGAGGGGATTCTTCCTTATGGGCGTGTTGTCGGGTTAACAGTCTGGGGAATTGAAAGACAGGTTAAGCAAGCACTCACGCACACTGCGTCGCGCGCGCTTGTCCTAGTAACCTCCTTTTCGTTCCTGTTTCCACTCGTCTGGCTGTTCTTCAGTGGGCTCACTCTGCCAAGTTAGCTGGTCATCCCGGTGTTCGAGGCACTCTTGCGTCTATTCGCCAGCGCTTTTGGTGGCCGACTCAGGAGCGTGACACGCGCCGTTTCGTGGCTGCTTGTTCGGACTGCGCGCAGACTAAGTCGGGTAACTCTCCTCCTGCCGGTCGTCTCAGACCGCTCCCCATTCCTTCTCGACCATGGTCTCACATCGCCCTAGACTTCATTACCGGTCTGCCTTTGTCTGCGGGGAAGACTGTGATTCTTACGGTTGTCGATAGGTTCTCTAAGGCGGCACATTTCATTCCCTCGCTAAACTTCCTTCCGCTAAGGAGACGGCACAAATCATCATCGAGAATGTGTTCAGAATTCATGGCCTCCCGTTAGACGCCGTTTCAGACAGAGGTCCGCAATTCACGTCACAGTTTTGGAGGGAGTTCTGTCGTTTGATTGGTGCGTCCGTCAGTCTCTCTTCCGGGTTTCATCCCCAGTCTAACGGTCAAGCAGAGAGGGCCAATCAGACGATTGGTCGCATACTACGCAGCCTTTCTTTCAGAAACCCTGCGTCTTGGGCAGAACAGCTCCCCTGGGCAGAATACGCTCACAACTCGCTTCCTTCGTCTGCTACCGGGTTATCTCCGTTTCAGAGTAGTCTGGGTTACCAGCCTCCTCTGTTCTCATCCCAGCTTGCCGAGTCCAGCGTTCCCTCCGCTCAAGCGTTTGTCCAACGTTGTGAGCGCACCTGGAGGAGGATGAGGTCTGCACTTTGCCGTTACAGGGCACAGACTGTGAGAGCCGCCAATAAACGCAGGATTAAGAGTCCAAGGTATTGTTGCGGCCAGAGAGTGTGGCTTTCCACTCGCAACCTTCCTCTTACGACAGCTTCTCGTAAGTTGACTCCGCGGTTCATTGGTCCGTTCCGTGTCTCCCAGGTCGTCAATCCTGTCGCTGTGCGACTGCTTCTTCCGCGACATCTTCGTCGCGTCCATCCTGTCTTCCATGTCTCCTGTGTCAAGCCCTTTCTTCGCACCCCCGTTCGTCTTCCCTCCCCCTCCCGTCCTTGTCGAGAGCGCACCTATTTACAAGGTACGTAAGATCATGGACATGCGTTCTCGGGGACGGGGTCACCAATACTTAGTGGATTGGGAGGGTTACGGTCCTGAGGAGAGGAGTTGGGTTCCGTCTCGGGACGTGCTGGACCGTTCGCTTATTGATGATTTCCTCCGTTGCCGCCAGGGTTCCTCCTCGAGTGCGCCAGGAGGCGCTCGGTGAGTGGGGGGTACTGTCATGTTTTGTCATTAATTATCATGTCTTGTCCCTGTGCTTCCCCTTCTATTCGTTTCCCTCTGCTGGTCTTATTAGGTTCTTTCCCTCTTTCTATCCCTCTCTCTCCCCTCCCTCTCTCACTCTCTCGCTCTCTCTTCTCTCTATCGTTCCGTTCCTGCTCCCAGCTGTTCCTATTCCCCTAATCAATCATTTAGTCTTCCCACACCTGTTCCCGATCCTTTTCCCTGATTAGAGTCCCTATTTCTCTCCTTGTTTTCCGTACCTGCCCTGTCGGATCCTTGTCTATATTCACCGTGCTGTGTCTATGTTTTGCCCTGTCGTGTCGTGTTTCCCTCAGATGCTGCGTGGTGAGCAGGTGTCTGAGTCTGCTAGGTTCAAGTGCCTTCCCGAGGCAACCTGCAGTTCTTGATCAAGTCTCCAGTCTGTTCTCGTCTTTACGAGTAGTATTATGCCTTTTGTTTTGTTAAGTATCTTACTGGATTAAAAACTCTGTTTTCGCCAAGTCGCTTTTGGGTCCTCATTCACCTGCATAACACATACAATGTTTCCAGACACTGCCATACACCTCCCCCCAATGGGAAAAGGAGGGAGTGACTGGCACACAGACATAGTGGAGACAAGTATTTGGTTAATCACGCCATCCCTTCACATGGTTTAAGAATAGCTAAAGACACATTCACATATGAAGACAATGTTCCATTCTGTCCTCTTCCCTTTCTGATATTCTGCATAGCACCAGGGACATTTGAAAGACAAGCCTGACCTCTCCCCTCTCTGGGCCCCAAGTGACTGAGCCCCAGCTTAGGGAAAAGTGCAACTGCCAACACTATAGTCCAAAAGGATATATTCTAATGACAAGTATCTCACATAACATTTACATTTAAGTCATTTAGCAGACGCTCTTATCCAGAGCGATTTACAAATTGGTGCATTCACCTTAGCATATTATGCTAACAAAACATCTTAATTTTCTATGTTACCAAACTAATTCTGATTCATCCGCCACAACAGCCCGCTTGGAGTTTGCCAAAAGGCACTTGAAGACTCTCAGTACATGAGAAGCAAGATTCTCTGGTTTGATTAAACCACGATTGAACTCTTTGGCCTGAATGACAAGTGTCACGTCTGGAGGAAATCTGTCAGCCTTCCTACGGTGAAGCATGGTGGTGGCAGCATCATGCTGTGGGGGTGTTTTTCAGCGGAAGGGACTGGGAGACTAGGCAGGATCAAGGGAAAGATAAAAGGAGCAAAGTACAGAGAGAATCTTGATGAAAACCTGCTCCAAAGTGCTCAGGACCTCAGACTGGGGTAAAGGTTTACCTTCCAACAGGACAACAACCCTAAGCACACAGCCAAGACTATTTAGGAGTGGCTTAGTGACATGTCCTTGAGTGGCCCAGCCAGAGCCTGGACTTGAACCTGATCGAACATCTCTGAAAATAGCTGTGCAGCGTCGCTCCCCATCCAACCTGACAGAGCTTGAGAGGATCTGCAGAGAAGAATGGGAGAAACTCTCCAAATACAGGTGTGCCAAGCTTATAGCTGTCACGCCCTGACCTTAGAGAGACTGTTTATTTCTCTATTTGGTTAGGCCAGGGTGTGATTTGGGTGGGCATTCTAGTTTTCTATTTCTTTGTTGGCCGGGAATGGTTCCCAATCAGAGGCAGCTGTCTATCATTGTCTCTGGTTGGGAATCATACTTAGGCAGCCTGTTTTCCACCTGAGTTTGTGGGATCTTGTTTTTGCACAGTAGCCGTCTAGCCCTGCAGAACTTTACGTTCCTTTATATTTTGTTGTTTTGTCGGTGTTTCATTATTAAATTATCATGAACCCTTTCCACGCTGCGCTTTGGACTCACTCATTCAACGACGTACGTAACAGTAGCGTCATACCCAAGAAGACTTGAGGCTGTAATCACTTCCAAAGGTGCTTCATAAAGGACTGAGTAAAGGGTCTGAATGCTTATGTAAATATCATATTTCAGTTGATTTTTTATAAATGTACTAACATTTCTAAACCTGTTTTTGCTTTATCATTGTGGGGCATTGTGTGTAGATTGATGAGGAATAAAAACAATCTAATCCATTTTAGAATAAGGCTGCAACGTAATAAAATGTGGAAAAAGTCAAGGGGTCTGAATACTTTCTGAATGCACTGTAGACAAATTGTACTTGAATATACATTAATGCGACCAATACATTACCTACAATATATAGGCTGTGTGTAGCAAATGGCACCCTATGGGCCCTGGTCAGAAGTCAGGCACTTTATAGACAATAGGGTGCCAGTTGGGTGAACATTACATGACATAAGGTATAAAGCTGACGTACAGTGTGTATGTATCATCCCATCAGAGGAGGCTGGTGTGAGGAGCTATAGGAGGATGGGCTCATTTTAATGGCTGGCATGGAATGCATGGAACGGTATCAAACATATGGAAAACATGTTTGACTCCGTTCCAATATTTAATTCCAGCCTTTACAATGAGCCTGTCCTGCTATAGTTCTTCCCACCAGCCTTTTCTGCATCCA
>NC_060181.1:20610974-20730974 GCF_021184085.1 Oncorhynchus gorbuscha | reverse complement strand
CCCATCAAGAGAAATACACAGCTACCCATCAAAATAAATACATAGCTCCCCATCAAGAGAAATACACAGCTACCCGTCAAGAGAAATACACAGCTACCCCTCAAGATAAATACACAGCTACCCGTCAAGATAAATACACAGCCACCCATCAAGAGAAATACACAGCTACCCATCAAAAGAAATACACAGCTACCCGTCAAGAGAAATACACAGCTACCCGTCACGATAAATACACAGCTACCCACCAAGATAAATACACAGCTACCCAGCAAGAGAAATACACAGCTACCCATCAAGAGAAATACACAGCTACCCATCAAGAGAAATACACAGCTACTCATCAAGAGAAATACACAGCTACCCTTCAAAATAAATACACAACTACCCATCAAAATAAATACACAGCTACCCGTCAAGAGAAATACACAGCTACCCATCAAGAGAAATACACAGCTACCCGTCAAGAGAAATACACAACTACCCATCAAAAGAAATACACAGCTACCCGTCAAGAGAAATACACAGCTACCCATCAAGAGAAATACACAGCTACCCGTCAAGAGAAATACACAACTACCCATCAAAAGAAATACACAGCTACCCGTCAAGAGAAATACACAGCTACCCATCAAGAGAAATACACAACTACCCATCAAAAGAAATACACAGCTACCTATCTAGAGAAATACACAGCTACCCATCAAGAGAAATACACAGCTACCCATCAAAAGAAATGCATAGGTCCCCCTCAAGAGAAATACACAGCTACCCATCAAGAGAAATACACAGCTACCCATCAAAAGAAATACACAGCTACCCGTCAAGAGAAATACACAGCTACCCGTCAAGATAAAAACACAGCTACCCACCAAGATAAATACACAGCTATCTAGCAAGAGAAATACACAGCTACCCATCAAGAGAAATACACAGCTACTCATCAAGAGAAATACACAGCTACCCTTCAAAATAAATACACAGCTACCCATCAAAAGAAATACACAGCTACCCATCAAAAGAAATACACAGCTACCCGTCAAGAGAAATACACAACTACCCATCAAGAGAAATACACAGCTTTACACAGTGGTGTAAAATACTTTGAAGTACTACTTAATTAGTTGTTTTTGGGGTATCTGTACTTTACTTTACTATTTATATTTTTGACAACTTTTACTCCACTACATTCCTAAAGAAAAGAGGGGGGGGGTTAACTATACTTGTGGAGACCAGAAGTAGTTATTGATCCGTCTCCCCGTAGTATCGCTCGCCGCTCACCAAACGTGACGTGTCATGGAGCACACACCACACACCTCACCGCAGCACACCTCCTAGTTCTGTATGTAATTACCATGTGTTTAGCATGTTCACTTTTCTCAAATATAGATGTAGGCTCTTGCAATGGACTGGAGGATCAGTTTGAGAGGAGCTTGAAGGTAATTGACTATAGTAGGACCAGTGTATCATGATATTGACTATAGTAGGACCAGTGTATCATGATATTGACTATAGTAGGACCAGTGTATCATGATATTGACTTTAGTAGGACCAGTGTATCATGATATTGCTATAGTAGGACCAGTGTATCATGATATTGACTATAGTAGGACCAGTGTATCATGATATTGACTATAGTAGGACCAGTGTATCATGATATTGACTTTAGTAGGACCAGTGTATCATGATATTGCTATAGTAGGACCAGTGTATCATGATATTGACTATAGTAGGACCAGTGTATCATGATATTGACTATAATAGGACCAGTGTATCATGATATTGACTATAATAGGACCAGTGTACCAGTGTATGATATTGACTTTAGTAGGACCAGTGTATCATGATATTGACTATAGTAGGACCAGTGTATCATAATATTGACTATAGTAGGACCAGTGTATCATGATATTGACTATAGTAGGACCAGTGTATCATGATATTGACTATAGTAGAACCAGTGTATCATGATATTGACTATAGTAGGACCAGTGTATCATGATATTGACTATAGTAGGACCAGTGTATCATGATATTGACTATAGTAGGACCAGTGTATCATGATATTGACTATAGTAGGACCAGTGTATCATGATATTGACTATAGTAGGACCAGTGTATCATGATATTGACTATAGTAGGACCAGTGTATCATGATATTGACTATAGTAGGACCAGTGTATCATGATATTGACTATAGTAGGACCAGTGTATCATGATATTGCTATAGTAGGACCAGTGTATCATGATATTGACTATAATAGGACCAGTGTATTCAATATTGACTTTAGTAGAACCAGTGTATCATGATATTGACTATAGTAGGACCAGTGTATCATGATATTGACTACAGTAGGACCAGTGTATCATGATATTGACTATAATAGGACCAGTGTACCAGTGTATGATATTGACTTTAGTAGGACCAGTGTATCATGATATTGACTATAGTAGGACCAGTGTATCATGATATTGACTATAGTAGGACCAGTGTATCATGATATTGACTATAGTAGGACCAGTGTATCATGATATTGACTATAGTAGGACCAGTGTATCATGATATTGACTATAGTAGGACCAGTGTATCATGATATTGACTATAGTAGGACCAGTGTATCATGATATTGACTATAGTAGGACCAGTGTATCATGATATTGACTATAGTAGAACCAGTGTATCATGATATTGACTATAGTAGGACCAGTGTATCATGATATTGACTATAGTAGGACCAGTGTATCATGATATTGCTATAGTAGGACCAGTGTATCATGATATTGATATTGACCTATATTGTAGTAGGACCAGTGTATCATGATATTGACTATAGTAGGACCAGTGTATCATGATATTGACTATAGTAGGACCAGTGTATCATGATATTGACTATAGTAGGACCAGTGTATCATGATATTGACTATAGTAGGACCAGTGTATCATGATATTGCTATAGTAGGACCAGTGTATCATGATATTGACTATAATAGGACCAGTGTATTCAATATTGACTTTAGTAGAACCAGTGTATCATGATATTGACTATAGTAGGACCAGTGTATCATGATATTGACTACAGTAGGACCAGTGTATCATGATATTGACTATAATAGGACCAGTGTACCAGTGTATGATATTGACTTTAGTAGGACCAGTGTATCATGATATTGACTATAGTAGGACCAGTGTATCATGATATTGACTATAGTAGGACCAGTGTATCATGATATTGACTATAGTAGGACCAGTGTATCATGATATTGACCATAGTAGAACCAGTGTATCATGATATTGACTATAGTAGAACCATTGTATCATGATATTGAGCTCCAGTTGGTAAGACACAGTAGCCTACTCAAATAATGTAGAGCTTGGCTAAATGGAACTCCATTCAGATGAAAATACTAGTCTCTCATCTGACATATTCATTCATTCACATCTTTCGTCCAGAAGTTGCAATAGAGACAGAAAGAGAGAGAGAGTGACAGAGGCAGAGAGCAAAAAAGAGAGAGCAAAAGAGAGAGAGAGAAAGAGAGAGAGACAGAGACAGAAAGAGAGACACAGAGAGAGGAAGACAAAGACAGAGATACAGAGAAAGAGAGACAGAGCCAGAGATAGAGAATAACCCTAATGAGGACGCCCGACAACTTTCTCTGAAGGATACTTACAGACGGAAAGGCCCAGTGGTTCTAGTGTTACTGAAATTCAATCTCATGCAGGTCTTCCTGCTCTGTGTCAGTTTCTTTTTTTCTATCCTTTATGAAATTAGATACATCTCTGCATACAGCACACACATTCATCCCTGGAAAAATGTAAAGATTGATGCCTGGCTGCACGCTCCTCAAATAGGAAATGAATGATTGTGTTGCTCTAAATGGAGTCTATAACGGTCTCTGAGCGCATCCCAAATGGCACCCAATTCTGTCCACTATGTATAAAGTGAGCTGTGATTGCGTAACCTGAAATCTCTCTGTGTTCCTGCTGCTGGCAGTTGGCCGTGTTTGAATGATTAATGAGCAGATGGTGAGCTGTAGACCATTACTGTTCCAGCTCCTTGTTCCTCCATCCACTCTTTTTTTCCTCCAGGGAGAGAAGAAGGGATTACATCGCACGAGCTGTTATTTCTCTCTGCTTACTTGGTCATCTCTTCATGGACACCCGTTGTCTCTCACACATATTGTATAGTACACACACACACACACACACACACACACACACACACACACACACACACACACACACACACACACACACACACACACACACACACACACACACACACACACACACACACACACACACACACACACACACACACACACACACACACACACACACACACACACACACACACACACGCACACACAATTTGATACAGATCAATTTTCTGTCAGCAGAGATGGCCAGGGAAAGCATTTGTTCAGTGGAGTGCCCCTTCTCTGAGGAACCAGGCACACACTTTACTGCAACAATAAAGTATTACATTATCCTATACAGAGAATGACTTACACCCTGGTGGCGTGTACATTACATTATCCTATACAGAGAATGACATAGAGACTGGTAGAGTGTACATTACATTATCCTATACAGAGAATGACTCAGACCCTGGTAGAGTGTACATTACATTATCCTATACAGAGAATGACATAGAGACTGGTAGAGTGTACTGGTAGAGAGACTGGTAGAGTGCCTGGGCTTACCTCCGCCGTACCCGCACCCCACCATACCCCTGTCTGCGCATTATGCCCTGAATATATTCTACCATGCCCAGAAACCGGCTCCTCTTATTCTCTGCCCCCAACGCTCTAGGCGACCAGTTTTGATAGCCTTTAGCCGCACCCTCATACTACTCCTTCTCTGTTCTGCGGGTGATGTGGAGGTAAACCCAGGCCCTGCATGTCCCCAGACACCCTCATTTGTTGACTTCTGTGATCGAAAAAGCCTTGGTTTCATGCATGTCAACATCAGAAGCCTCCTCCCTAAGTTTGTTTTACTCACTGCTTTAGCACACTCTGCTAACCCTGATGTCCTTCCCGTGTCTGAATCCTGGCTCAGGAAGGCCACCAAAAATTCAGAGGTTTCCATACCCAACTATATCATCTTCCGTCAAGATAGAACTGCCAAAGGGGGAGGAGTTGCAGTCTACTGCAGAGATAGCCTGCAAAGTAATGTCATACTTTCCAGGTCCATACCCAAACAGTTCGAACTACTAATTCTGAAAATTACTCTCTCCAGAAATAAGTCTCTCACTGTTGCCGCCTACTACCGACACCCCTCAGCTCCCAGCTGTGCCCTGGACACCATTTGTGAATTGATTGCCCCCCATCTAGCTTCAGAGTTTGTTCTGTTAGGTGACCTAAACTGGGATATGCTTAACACCCCGGCAGTCCTACAATCTAAGCTAGATGCGACTCTTTTCTCTGTATATATCAATGATGTTGGTCTTGCTGCGGGCGATTCCCTGATCCACCTCTACGCAGACGACACCATTCTATATACTTTCGGCCCGTCATTGGACACTGTGCTATCTAACCTCCAAACGAGCTTCAATGCCATACAACACTCCTTCCGTGGCCTCCAACTGCTCTTAAACGCTAGTAAAACCAATTCATGCTTTTCAACCGATCGCTGCCTGCACCCGCATGCCCGACTTGCATCACCACACTGGATGGTTCCGACCTTGAATATGTGGACACCTAGACTGCAAACTCTCCTTCCAGACTCATATCAAACATCTCCAATCGAAAATCAAATCAAGAGTCGGCTTTCTATTCCGCAACAAAGCCTCCTTCACTCACGCTGCCAAGCTTACCCTAGTAAAACTGACTATCCTACCGATCCTCGACTTCGGCGATGTCATCTACAAAATCGCTTCCAGTTTTTCACAGTGCCATCCGTTTTGTCACTAAAGCACCTTATACTACCCACCACTGCGACTTGTATGCTCTAGTCGGCTGGCCCTCGCTATATATTCGCCAGACCCACTGGCTACAGGTCATCTACAAGGCCATGCTAGGTAAAGCTCCGCCTTATCTCAGCTCACTGGTCACGATGGCAACATCCATCCGTAGCACGCGCTCCAGCAGGTGTATCTCACTGATCATCCCTAAAGCCAACACCTCATTCGGCCGCCTTTCGTTCCAGTACTCTGCTGCCTGTGACTGGAACGAATTGCAAAAATCGCTGAAGTTGGAGACTTTTATCTCCCTCACCAACTTCAAACATCTGCTATCTGAGCAGCTTACCGATCGCTGCAGCTGTACATAGTCCATCGGTAAATAGCCCACCCATTTTCACCTACCTCATCCCCACAGTTTTTATTTATTTACTTTTCTGCTCTTTTGCACACCAATATCTCTACCTGTACATGATCATCTGATCATTTATCACTCCAGTGTTAATCTGCAATATTGTAATTATTCCCCTACCTCCTCATGCCTTTTGCACACATTGTATATAGACTCCCCTTTTTTTCTACTGTGTTATTGACTTGTTAATTGTTTACTCTATGTGTAACTCTGTGTTGTCTGTTCACACTGCTATGCTTTATCTTGGCCAGGTCGCAGTTGCAAATGAGAACTTGTTCTCAACTAGCCTACCTGGTTAAATAAAGGTGAAAAAAAAAATGAAAAAAAAAAAACATTACATTATCCTATACAGAGAATGACTCAGACCCTGGTAGAGTGTACATTACATTATCCTATACAGAGAATGACATAGAGACTGGTAGAGTGTACATTACATTATCCTATACAGAGAATGACTCAGACCCTGGTAGAGTGTACATTACATTATCCTATACAGAGAATGACATAGAGACTGGTAGAGTGTACATTACATTATCCTATACAGAGAATGACTCAGACCCTGGTAGAGTGTACATTACATTATCCTATACAGAGAATGACATAGAGACTGGTAGCGTGTACATTCCATTATCCTATACAGAGAATGACAGAGACCGGTAGCGTGTACATTACATTATCCTATACAGAGACTGACATAGACCCTGGTAGAGTGTACATGCTCTTCATATAGACAAGCATAAATCCCGACAGGCAGCTCAGCTTTTAGTGTCACAAAGGTCTCCACACAGACAAACCTGTCTCTGTCTGTACAGCAGCAGACAGCTGTCCTCATATATTATTTTTTCTCTTCCATTTGCTGGAGAAACCATTTGCAGTCCATAGTTAAGGGACCTTTCCCTTTCAGCCATTTAGTTCAATATGCTTAGCTGCATGTTTCCCCCTGCTTTTCAATTACATTGTTGATGAGGGGCGTATAAATAAACAATGAGCACATTTAACAGACACACAACTAGGCTAGAGGAGGGGAAAGCCAAAATCCCCCCTAACCTGGACGACCCTGGGCCAATCTCCCCCATGGGTCTCCCGGTCGCGGCAACAGAGCCTGGAATCGAACCCGGAATCTCTAATGACACAGCTAGTACTGCGCCACTCAGGAGGCTATACCGAGCTACATAGTTGCAGAGTTACAGAGCTACAGAGATACCGAGCTACAGAGCTACAGAGTTACAGAGCTACAGAGTTACAGAGTTACAGAGCTACAGAGTTACAGAGTTACAGAGCTACAGAGCTACAGAGTTACAGAGATACAGAGCTACAGTTACAGAGTTACAGAGCTACAGAGTTACAGAGCTACAGAGTTACAGAACTACAGAGCTACAGAGTTACAGAGTTATAGAACTACAGAGTTACAGAGCTACAGAGTTACAGAGTTAGAGTTACATAGATCTCATTGAAGGTCAAAATAAAAAGAATCCATAGCACGAGCTTTTTGAATAGAGAACATACTTTCCATTCTACTGAACATAGTGTTTGAGGATTTTTCACTGCATTTAAACTGGTGGAATTTTTCTTTCGGGGGAAGGAAGGATGCAGACAGGATGCGTTGGCCACTGAAGGTATTCCATTACTGGGCAACAAGGCTATATGGAATATAATACTACAACGCTGCTGCTGGAGAAGTTACAGTGACTCGCCCAAAGTCTTGAGGCTGGACGGCCCGTAATTGGTTATACATCCGTGAAAGTGCTCCCTTGAAATCAATATTACTGGCAGGCCCATTTCTCTCTCTCTCTCTCTCTCTCTCTCTCTCTCTCTCTCTCTCTCTCTCTCTCTCTCTCTCTCTCTCTCTCTCTCTCTCTCTCTCTCTCTCTCTCTCATTCATAAAAAAACAAATCCTCCATATTCATTTATAATGTCCTGGAGATTGGGACAGCTCTCTCCACACATTACACCACCACGTCCCCTCTCTCTCCTATCCCAGTATGAGTAATTCAATTTACAGCCCATCAGTGGTCGGTCTGCTCAGACAGAGTGCTGTTCAGCTCACCTTGATATCTCTCTCTCTATATCTCTCTGTGTACACCGATCTAGCTCCCATGCAGAGCTGTGTCTCTCACTATGGCTTGGACTGTGTATACTGTGGTTGTGTAGCAAATGGGAGCCTATTGCCTATATAGATGGCAGCCTATTCCCTATATAGATGGCAGCCTATTCCCTATATAGATGGCAGCCTATTCCCTATATAGATGGTGCCCTATTCCCTATATAGATGGTGCCCTATTCCCTATATAGATGGCAGCCTATTCCCTATATAGATGGCAGCCTATTCCCTATATAGATGGCAGCCTATTCCCTATATAGATGGCAGCCTATTCCCTATATAGATGGCAGCCTATTCCCTATATAGATGGCAGCCTATTGCTTATATAGATGGCAGCCTATTGCGTATATAGATGGTAGCCTATTCCCTATATAGATGGCAGCCTATTCCCTATATAGATGGCAGTCTAGTGCGTATATAGATGGCAGTCTATTGCCTAATAGATGATGCCGGGAAGAACTATTGGATATATCAACTTACCAACATTACGACCAGGAATACGACTTTCCCGAAGCGGATCCTTTGACATTGGATCTAATCCCAGAGGTCGAACCAAACCATGTATCCAACTCAATCATCAAGTTTGCAGATGACACAACAGTAGTGGGCTTGATTACCAACAACGATGAGACAGCCTACAGGGAGGAGGTGAGGGCATTCGGAGTGTGGTGTCAGGAAAACAACCGCTCACTCAACGTTAACACAAAGATGATTGTGGACTTCAGGGAGGCAGCACGCCCCTATCCACGTGGACGGGACAGCTGTGGTGAAAGTGGAAAGTTTTAAGTTCCTTGGCGTAAACATCACAGACAGACTTAAATGGTCCACCCACACAGACAGTGTGGTGGAGAAGGCGCAACAGGTCCTCTTCAACCTCAGGAGGCTGAAGAAATGTGGCTTATTATTTTGATTTATTTGACCTTTATTTAACGAGGCAAGTCAGTTAAGAAGAAATTCTTATTTTCAATGACGGCCCAGGAACAGTGGGTTAACTGTCTGTTATCACCTAAAACCCTCACAAACTTCTACTGATGCACAATTGAGAGCATCCTGTTGGGCTGTATCACCGCCTGGTACGGCAACTACACATATCTGATATTGGAAGAAAGCTTCAATTCTTGTTAATCTAACTGCACTGTCCAATTTACAGTAGCTATTACATTGAAATAATACCATGCTATTGTTTGAGGAGAGTGCACAATTTGAAACATAAAAAGCTATTAATTATGTTTACATATTTTACATTACTCATCTGATATGTATATACTGTATTTTATAATATATATTGCTTCTTGCCTATGCCGCTCGGCCATCACTCATCCATATATTTATATGTACTGTACATATTCTTATTCCATCCCTTTAGATTTGTGTGTATTAGGTAGTTGTTGTTGAAATGTTAGATTACTTGTTAGATATTACTGCACTATCGGAACTAGAAGCACAAGCATTTCCCTAAACTCGCATTAACATCTGCATGTGACCAATAACATTTGATTTGATTTAACGTTGTTCTTGCTGTTTAGAAGCAAAACTCAACCCCCTGGAACACAACTGCTTTTGAGCCAGACGCCCTATTTCCTGTTTGGCTTCAGAACAAACTCATCTTGGATATTAGCTCATTGATACCACCCAAGTTAGTTCATTAACACAGCCATAACTCCCCACATGCCATGCAATGCTGGATCCACCTCTACACCAAATGAATGCATTGGTCTAGTGGAGAACTTAAGGAGAGGAAGGGAGGAGCCTCCTCTGTTCCTGGTGGGAGGGCTCTGAGGCTGGGATATCTCTCCTGTGATCCTCTACCAGCCTCCAACTGAGACGCTGTGGGGAATGCATTATCTGGCCACTCAAACAGCAACACACCACGCTGAATTCAGATCAGATGCAAAAAGCTGATTACATTTGACTAGAGCTTTAGGAGAACATTATAGATAGACACCTTGTGGGGATCCTAATGTAGGCTAGTACATGACATGCCTTAGTCACTGTCTGATATTGAGGGTGATAACTAGTGGTGAGAACTAGTGGACAATAAGTAGGGCGCTCGCTCTACAGCTGTGTGGGTCATTAGAGAGAGTGTTGTGAGTTTTGAGGGAAAATAGAAGAAAAACAAGAATCAAAACTCATGACAGGATTTCATAAGTTGCAGCAGGAGACATACAGTATATGCAGGCTCTTTGAAGTGCTAAAACAAAAGCAATCTTCAGGAACTAATGACAGCTTCTAGAACGATTTCAGTCTGCTTCTAGAACGATTTCAGTCAGCTTCTACAAATATTTCAGCCAGCTTCTAGAACTATTTCAGACAGCTTCTAGAACGATTTCAGTCTGCTTCTACAAATATTTCAGCCAGCTTCTATAACTATTTCAGACAGCTTCTAGAACTATTTCAGACAGCTTCTAGAACTATTTAAGACAGCTTCTAGAACTATTTCAGACAACTTCTAGAACTATTTCAGACAGCTTCTACAACCATTTCAGACAGCTTCTACAACCATTTCAGACAGCTTCTATAACCATTTCAGACAGCTTCTACAGCCATTTCAGACAGCTTCTACAGCCATTTCAGACAGCTTCTATAACCATTTTAGACAGCTTCGACAACTATTTCAGCGCTACTACAACCATTTCAGCCAGATAACTATTTCAATAGGATAAAAGTACTCACATATTGTAATTAATTATGCTACACTAGGTTGGGTCCAGCGCTTCATTACCTAGCAGTAACATAAGACACTGATATTAGTGGATGGTCTAGTGGTCTAAGCCGATGCCTCCGGCACATGTCTATGGTGTTGGCATAGGTTTAAATCTGGCCTACTGCCTTGTGACACAAACGCTCTATCTTCATATAGTTTTAAAGAAACCAATTTTAAATATCCAACAGAAAGTGACAAAACATGGTTTGAATCTGCTTTCGAGGTTGTAGGTTTACAGTACACTAGGTTAGACAGGGGGGAGCCATGTGTGGTGCTGTGCATTTTTTACTCCCTTTGTGTAGAATCAACATTCTGGGTGAATGTAAATTATACATTTAGTATCCAACCCTGGCACTTAGTCAGCCTTAATTTCCAGGCATATGACCAGCCTTCCACATAGAGGATTACTATGGCCAGACTATGGCCGGATTATTCCCGTAACCAACAACTGGAGGGGCTTTGCTCGCTGCCACTCTCAGCCCAGCACAGAGCACTGCACCTGGTGTGAGATGTAGAGGAAAGGTGGGTATCGCCTGAGTCTCTGGATGTGAGGGCCTATACAGACTTAAACTGGTCTGCAATACTGAAACAACTACTGGCATCAAAATGTACAGCAGCCTCATGAAAGGAAAGGGAAAGGGGGATACCGAGTCAGTTGTACAACTGAATGCATTCAACTGAAATGTGTCACATTAATGGCAGTGTGTTTATGCACACTGAAAAAAGAGTCGGATGAGAAACCCTAGAGAGGGTGCAGGCCATTTCTCTGAACCCCCTCCACTCCCTAAAAAAAAGATCTAATGAGTCAGCCCCTCACAAGGCATCTATCTGATCGCTGTCCATGGTTCAGAAATTGCTACGTCTACGCGGCTGTCTACCGATAGGCTATAAGATGATGTGGTGCTGGTGCTTGTAGTAGCCTATCGCTTTGCTTTAATGGATATATGTTTATTTTATTTGTCATTTTCATGTCATGTTAAACTGAACCTTTATGTTTCATGAGGCTATAGGCCTACTGTGTCGTAATGCTGCTATTTACAAAGCTGTCTGGTGGCAATAACGTATTTACTTGTTCAGTAAATAAAGTGGGAAATTAAAAAATTGCAGATTGTTAATTATCAGTAACCAATTGGCCTTTTTCAATATACAACTGTCCTGTAAGCCTATAGCCTACCGTAGCCATCCTCACGTTCTCTCGCAGCTTGGATAGAAGGTTTGTGCTGCGTAAAATGACATTAAAGATTAATGACAAGGTGAAGGTGGTAAATTACCTTTAATTGGCATCAGACCGAGGCTCTGCATCTGTCCTCGTGCTCCTAGACCTTAGTGCTGCTTTTGATACCATCGATCACCACATTCTTTTGGAGAGATTGGAAACCCAAATTGATCTACACGGACAAGTTCTGGACTGGTTTAGATCTTATCTGTCGGAAAGATATCAGTTTGTCTCTGTGAATGGTTTGTCCTCTGACAAATCAACTGTAAATTTCGGTGTTCCTCAAGGTTCCGTTTTAGGACCACTATTGTTTTCACTATATATTTTATCTCTTGGGGATGTCATTCGAAAACATAATGTTAACTTTCACTGCTATGCGGATGACACACAGCTGTACATTTCAATGAAACATGGTGAAGCCTCGCTAGAAGCATGTGTTTCAGACATAAGGAAGTGGATGGCTGCAAACTTTCTACTTTTAAACTCGGACAAAACAGAGATGCTTGTTCTAGGTCCCAAGAAACAAAGAGATCTTCTGTTGAATCTGACAATTAATCTTAATGGTTGTACAGTCGTCTCAAATAAAACTGTGAAGGACCTCGGTGTTACTCTGGACCCTGATCTCTCTTTTGAAGAACATATCAAGACCATTTCAAGGACAGCTTTTTTCCATCTAAGTAACATTGCAAAAATCAGAAACTTTCTGTCCAAAAATGATGCAGAAAAATTAATCCATGCTTTTGTCACTTCTAGGTTAGACTACTGCAATGCTCTACTTTCCGGCTACCCGGATAAAGCACTAAATAAACTCAGTTAGTGCTAAACACGGCTGCTAGAATCCTGACTAGAACCCAAAAAATGTATCATATTACTCCAGTGCTAGCCTCCCTACACTGGCTTCCTGTCAAAGCAAGGGCTGATTTCAAGGTTTTACTGCTAACCACAAAGCATTACATGGACTTGCTCCTACCTATCTCTCTGATACCTACACGTATGCTAGTCACAAGACGCAGGCCTCCTAATTGTCCCTAGAATTTCTAAGCAAACAGCTAGAGGCAGGGCTTTCTCCTATAGAGCTCCATTTTTATGGAACGGTCTGCCTACCCATGTCAGAGACGCAAACACGGTCTCAACCTTTAAGTCTTTACTGAAGACTCATCTCTTCAGTGGGTCATATGATTGAGTGTAGTCTGGCCCAGGAGTGTGAAGGTGAACGGAAAGGCTCTGGAGCAACGAACCGCCCTTGCTGTCTCTGCCTGGCCAGTTCCCCTCTTTCCACTGGGATTCTCTGCCTCTAACCCTATTACAGGGGCTGAGTCACTGGCTTACTGGGGCTCTCTCATACCGTCCCTGGGAGGGGTGCGTCACCTGAGTGGGTTGAGTCACTGATGTGATCATCCTGTCTGGGGTGGTGCCCCCCCCTTGGGTTGTGCCGTGGCGGAGATCTTTGTGGGCTATACTCAGCCTTGTCTCAGGATGGTATGTTGGTGGTTGAAGATATCCCTCTAGTGGTGTGGGGGCTGTGCTTTGGCAAAGTGGGTGGGGTTATATCCTTCCTGTTTGGCCCTGTCCGGGGGTGTCCTCGGATGGGGCCACAGTGTCTCCTGACCCCTCCTGTCTCAGCCTCCAGTATTTATGCTGCAGTAGTTTATGTGTCGGGGGGCTAGGGTCAGTTTGTTATATCTGGAGTACTTCTCCTGTCCTATTCGGTGTCCTGTGTGAATTTAAGTGTGCGCTCTCTAATTCTCTCTTCTCTCTTTCTTTCTCTCTCTCGGATGACCTGAGCCCTAGGACCATGCCTCAGGACTACCTGACATGATGACTCCTTGCTGTCCCCAGTCCACCTGGCCGTGCTGCTGCTCCAGTTTCAACTGTTCTGCCTTATTATTATTGGACCATGCTGGTAATTTATGAACATTTGAACATCTTGGCCATGTTATGTTATAATCTCCACCTGGCACAGCCAGAAGAGGACTGGCCACCCCACATAGCCTGGTTCCTCTCTAGGTTTCTTCCTAGGTTTTGGCCTTTCTAGGGAGTTTTTCCTAGCCACCGTGCTTCTACACCTGCATTGCTTGCTGTTTGGGGTTTTAGGCTGGGTTTCTGTACAGCACTTTGAGATATCAGCTGATGTACGAAGGGCTATATAAATACATTTGATAATACAATCAGTCCACCGTCAAAACAATAGCTTACTAGTGAATGTTTCATTATGGAGACAACGCAGTCTAGACTCTTAGCTTACAGTGCCTTCAGAGAGTACACACCCTTTTCGCATAGTTTGTTGTGTTACAGCCTGAATTTAAAGTGGATTCAGTTGAAATGTTGTATCACTGGCCTACACACAACACCCCGTAATGTCAAAGTGTAATTATGTTTGTAGAGATCTTTACAAATTAATAAAAAATTAAAATCTGAAATGTCTTGAGTCAATAAGTATTCAACCCCTTTGTTATGTCAAGCCTAAATAAGTTCAGGAGTAACAGGTCACATAATAAGTTGCATGGGCTCACTGTGTGCAATAATAGTGTTTAACGTGATTTTTTAATGACTACCTCATCTCTGTACCCCACATATACAATTATCTGTAAGGTCCCTCAGTCGAGCAGTGAATTTCAAACACAGATTCAACTACAAAGACCAATGCCTTGTAAAGAAGGGCACATATTGGTAGAAATAAAAAAGCACACATTGAATATCCCTTTGAGCATGGTGAAGTTATTAATTTCCACTTTGGATGGTGTATCAATACACCCAGTCACTACAAAGATACAGGTGTCCTTCCTCACTCAGTTGCTGGAGAGGAAGGAAACTGCTCAGGGATTTCACCATGAGGCCAATGGTGACTTTAAGACAGTTACAGAGTTTAATGGCTGTGATAAGAGAAAACTGGGGATGGATTGTAGACATTGTAGTTACTTCCACAATACTAACCTAAATGAGTGAAAGAAGGAAGCCTGTACAGAATACAAATGTTCCAAAACATGCACCCTGGTTGTTATCTTCAGTAATTTGATCAGACAAAGATTTTTTGGTATGCTAGAATACCACTTGGTATTCTGTTCATCCATCTTGAACAACCCACTCACTCTCCATCCGAGTCCCACCTGATTCACCTAACTCCTTTGAACTTGATAGCCAATTACGTGAGGAGGCCTAATTGACACTGAGAAATAGACTAATTAGATGCATGACAACTGCAGACTGTACCATGTAGACTGGCCAACACAAACACTTTGCTTGCTACATGTGTAAATTGAACAGGAGGGTTACAGAGCTCTTGGTCTCCTCGCGGAGGCTGTGATTGCATCACAAATGGCACCCTATTGCCTACTGCATATTGTGCACTACATTCGGCCAAGAGTTCTATGGGGATTGGTTAAAAGTAGTGCACTATATATTGAGGAGGTGGGGAGGAAGAGGGAGAGGTGGGGAGGAGGTGGGGAGGTATGGGGAGGAGAGGGTCAGGGATGGGAAGGAAGAGGGAGAGGAGGGGGGAGGAGAGGGTCAGGTATTGGGAGGAAGAGGGAGAGGAGAGTGTCAGGAATGGGGAGGAAGAGGGAGGGGAGGGGGAGAGAGGGTAAGGGTGAGGTATGGGGAGGAAGAGAGATAGGAGGAGGTGGGGAGGTATGGGGAGGAAGAGGGAGAGGTGGGGGAGAAGGTGGGGAGGTATGGGGAGGAAGAGGGAGAGGTGGGGGAGAAGGTGGGGAGGTATGGGTAGGAGGTGGGGAGGTATGGGGAGGAGGTGGGAGAGGATGGGAAAGAGAGGGTCAGGGTCAGGGATGGGAAGGGAGAGGGAGAGGAGGAGAGAGGAGAGGGTCAGGTATTGGGAGGAAGAGGGGAGGTAAGGGTCAGGTATGGGGAGGAAGAGGCAGAGAAACAGGGGAGAGGGTCAGGATTGGGGAGGAAGAGGAAGAGAGGAGGGGGAGGAGAGGGTGAGGTATGGGAAGGAAGAGGGATAGGAGGAGGAGGTGGGGAGGTATGGAGAGGGTCAGGTATGGGGACGAGAGGGTCAGGTAGGGGGAGGAGAGGGTCAGGTATTGGGAGGAGAGGCTCACGTAGGGGGAGGAGATGATCAGGTAGGGGGAGGAGAGGGTCAGGTAGGGGGAGGAGAGGGTCAGGTGGAGGAGGAAAGGGTCAGGTAGAGGGAGGAGAGGGTCAGGTAGGGGGAGGAGAGGGTCAGGTAGGGGGAGGAGAGGGTCAGGTGGAGGAGGAGAGGGTCAGGTAGGGGGAAGAGAGGGTCACCTGTGGGGAGGAGAGCGTCAGGTATAGGCAGGAGAGGGTCAGGTATAATGAAGAGAGGGTCAGGTATAAGGAAGAGAGGGTCAGGTATGGGGAAGAGAGGGTCAGGTAGGGGAAGGAGAGGGTCAGGTTGGGAGAGGAGAGGGGCGGTATAGGGAAGACAGGGACAGGTAGGGGGAGAGAGGGTCACCTGTGGGGAGGAGAGCGTCAGGTATAGGGAGGAGAGGGTCAGGTAGGGGGAGGAGAGGGTCAGGTAGGGGGAGGAGAGGGTCAGGTGGAGGAGGAGAGGGTCAGGTAGGGGGAAGAGAGGGTCACCTGTGGGGAGGAGAGCGTCAGGTATAGGCAGGAGAGGGTCAGGTATAATGAAGAGAGGGTCAGGTATAAGGAAGAGAGGGTCAGGTATGGGGAAGAGAAGGTCAGGTAGGGGAAGGAGAGGGTCAGGTTGGGAGAGGAGAGGGGCGTTATAGGGAAGACAGGGTCAGGTATAATGAAGAGAGGGTCAGGTATAAGGAAGAGAGGGTCAGGTAGGGGAAGGAGAGGGTCAGGTTTGGAGAGGAGAGGGGTGGTATGGGGAAGACAGGGTCAGGTATGGGGAGGAGAAGGTCAGGTAGGGGGGAGAAGAGGGAGAGGATCATGTTGGGGGAGGAGAGGGTCAGGTAGGAGGAGAGGGTCAGGTATGGGGAGGAGAGGGTCAGGTTTGGAGAGGAGAGGGGTGGTAATGGGGAAGACAGGGTCAGGTATGGGGAGGAGAAGGTCAGGTAGGGGGGAGAAGAGGGAGAGGATCATGTTAGGGGAGGAGAGGGTCAGGTAGGAGGAGAGGGTCAGATATGGTGAGGAGAGGGTCAGGTAGGAGGAGAGCGTCAGGTAGGAGGAGAGGGTCAGGTATGGGGAGGAGAGGGTCAGGTAGGAGGAGAGGGTCAGGATGGGGGAGGAGAGGGTCAGGTAGGAGGAGAGGGTCAGGTAGGAGGAGAGGGTCAGGTATGGGGAGGAGAGGGTCAGGTAGGAGGAGGAGAGGGTCAGGTAGAAGGAGAGGGTCAGGTATTGGGAGGAGAGGGTCAGGTAGGAGGAGGAGAGGGTCAGGTATGGGGAGGAGAGGGTCAGGTTGGGGAAGAAGGATCAGGTAGGGGGAGGAGAAGGTCAGGTAGGGGGAGGAGAGGCTCACGTAGGGGAGAGGGTCAGGTTTGGAGAGGAGAGGGGTGGTATGGGGAAGACAGGGTCAGATAGGGGAGAAGGGGAGGAGAGAGTCAGGTATGGGGGGAGAGGATCAGGTAGGGGGAGAAGAGGAACAGGTATGGGAAGGAAGAGGGAGAGGATGGGAGGAGGTTGGGAGATATGGGGAGGCAGAGGGAGAGGAGGGGGAGGAGAGTCAGTTATGAGGAGGAAGATGGAGAGGGGGAGCAGAATGTGGGGAGGTACAGGGAGGAAGAAGGAGAGGAGGTGGAGAAGATGGTCAAGTAGGGGGAGGAGAGGGTCAGGTAGGGGGAGGAGAGGGTCAGGTAGGGGGAGGAGAGGGTCAGGTAGGGGGAGGAGAGGGTCAGGTAGGGGGAGGAGAGGGTCAGGTAGGGGGAGGAGAGGATCAGGTAGGGGGAGGAGAGGGTCAGGTAGGGGGAGGAGAGGGTCAGGTATGGGGAGGAGAGGGTCAGGTATGGGGAGGAGAGGGTTAGGTAGGGGGAGGAGAGGATCAGTTATGGGGAGGAGAGGGTCAGGTGGGAGGAGGAGAGGGTCAGGTAGGAGGAGGAGAGGGTCAGGTAGGAGGAGGACAGGGTCAGGTATAGGGAGGAGAGGGTCAGGTGTAGGGAAGAGAGGGTCAGGTAGGAGGAGGAGAGGGTCAGGTATAATGAAGAGGGGGTCAGGTTGGGGGAGGAGAGGGTCAGGTATGGGGAGGAGAGGGTCAGGTAGGGGGAAGAGAGGGTCAGGTATAGGGAGGAGAGGGTCAGGTGTGGGGAGGAGAGGGTCAGGTAGGGGGAGGAGAGGGATAGGGTCGTGTAGGGAAGAGGAGAGGGAGAGGATCATGTTGGGCAAGGAGAGGAGAGAGTAGGTGGAGGAGAGGGTCAGGTAGGGGGAGGAGAGGAGAGTTTAGTGGGAGGAGAGGGTCAGGTAGGAGGAGGAGAGGGAGAGGGTCGGGTAGGGGGGAGAGGGTCAGGTGTAGGGAAGAGAGGGTCAGGTCTAGGGAAGAGAGGGTCAGGTATGGGGAGGAGAGGGTCAGGTGTAGGGAGGAGAGGGTCAGGTAGGGGGAGGAGAAGGTCAGGTAGGGGGAGGAGAAGGTCAGGTAGGGGGCGGAGAAGGTCAGGTTGGGGGAGGAGAGGGAGAGGGTCGGGTAGGGGGGAGGAGAGGTAGAGGATCATGTTGGGCGAGTAGAGGAGAGAGCAGGTGGAGGAGAGGATCAGGTAGGGGGAGGAGAGGGTCAGGTAGGGAGGAGAGGATCAGGTATGGGGAGGAGAGGGTCAGATATGGGGAGCAGAAGGTCAGATAGGGGGAGGAGAGGATCAGGTATGGGGAGGAGAGGGTCAGGTATGGGGAGGAGAAGGTCAGATAGGGGGAGGAGAGGATCAGGTATGGGGAGGAGAGGGTCAGGTAGGGGGAGGAGAGGATCAGGTATGGGGAGGAGAGGGTCAGGTATGGGGAGGAGAAGGTCAGATAGGGGAGGAGAGGATCAGGTATGGGGAGGAGAGGGTCAGGTATGGGGAGGAGAAGGTCAGATAGGGGAGGAGAGGATCAGGTATGGGGAGGAGAGGATCAGGTATGGGGAGGAGAGGGTCAGTTATGGGGAGGAGAGGGTCAGGTATGGGAGGAGAGGGTCAGGTATGGGGAGGAGAGGATCAGGTAGGGGGAGGAGAGGGTCAGGTAGGAGGAGGAGAGGATCAGGTATGGGGAGGAGAGGGTCAGGTAGGGGAGGAGAGGATCAGGTATGGGGAGGAGAGGGTCAGGTATGGGGAGGAGAGGGTCAGGTATGGGGAGGAGAGGGTCAGGTAGGAGGAGGAGAGGGTCAGGTAGGAGGAGGAGAGGGTCAGGTAGGAGGAGGAGAGTGTCAGGTATGGGGAGGAGAGGGACAGGTAGGAGGAGGAGAGGGTCAGGTAGGAGGAGGAGAGGGTCAGGTATGGGGAGGAGAGAGTCAGGTATGGGGAGGAGAGGGTCAGGTATGGGGAGGAGAGGGTCAGGTAGGAGGAGGAGAGGGACATGTAGGAGGAGGAGAGGGTCAGATAGGGGAGGAGAGGGTCAGTTATGGGGAGGAGAGGGTCAGGTATGGGGAGGAGAGGGTCAGGTAGGAGGAGGAGAGGGTCAGGTATGGGGAGGAGAGGATCAGTTATGGGGAGGAGAGGGTCAGGTATGGGGAGGAGAGGGTCAGGTAGGAGGAGGAGAGGGTCAGGTAGGAGGAGGAGAGGGTCAGGTAGGAGGAGGAGAGGGTCAGATAGGAGGAGGAGAGGGTCAGGTAGAAGGAGGAGAGGGTCAGGTATGAGGAGGAGAGGGTCAGATAGGGGGAGGAGAGGGTCAGGTAGGAGGAGGAGAGGGTCTGGTAGGAAGGAGAGGGCCCTTTGAGCTCTGGTCAAAAGAAGTGCACAACATAGGTAATAGTGTGCCATTTGAGACACAACCTATTAGTCTCATTGATTCTCCTGACAATCAATAATCTGATGAATGTGTGGTTTGCTCTTTGGTTCATCCTTTAAAAACATACCAAAGCGAAAGGGAAAAGGTCATGGATGAGAGGTCAGGGGTCACTACAAACAGTGTACGGTTAGAGGGGGATATTCAGGCCAGTGCTCTGATAGGTATATGAAAGAGGTTCAACTGGGTATGCATCCCAAATGGCACTCTATTTCCTTAATAGTGCACTCACATTTGACCAGGACCCATTGGGATGCACACTGGCTCAGGCGGTAGAGGACTGAGCAACAAGGGGACCTGCAGAATTTGGTTGAGAGATGAGGGGGGGATTCCCTGTCTGGGACCTCATCAATGCAGACGGGTAAGGCTATGATAGGGATCAGGGCCAGGGTAGGTCAGTCAGAGGGGTGCATCTCAATTGTCCATTGTAACTTCTCTCCATCTAAATTGAAGGGAAAGAATTGGATAGGTGACATCAAATCCCTGCAGGGCATCGGCCATTTAGCTGATTCAGAAAAAAAAGCCTCGGTAGACTACTAGGATAGACCCAGTGAATGAGAGATAGCATGATGTACAGGAGATCAGTGGATGAAGAACACAAAGAGGGAGGACTATTAGGATAGACCCAGTGAATGAGAGATAGCATGATGTACAGGAGATCAGTGGATGAAGAACACAAAGAGGGAGGACTACTAGGATAGACCCAGTGAATGAGAGATAGCATGATGTACAGGAGATCAGTGGATGAAGAACACAAAGAGGGAGGACTACTAAGATAGACCCAGTGAATGAGAGATAGCATGATGTACAGGCGTTCAGTGGACGAAGAACACAAAGAGGGAGGACTACTAGGATAGACCCAGTGAATGAGAGATAGCATGATGTACAGGAGATCAGTGGATGAAGAACACAAAGAGGGAGGACTATTAGGATAGACCCAGTGAATGAGAGATAGCATGATGTACAGGAGATCAGTGGATGAAGAACACAAAGAGGGAAGACTACTAGGATAGACCCAGTGAATGAGAGATAGCATGATGTACAGGAGATCAGTGGATGAAGAACACAAAGAGGGAGGACTACTAGGATAGACCCAGTGAATGAGAGATAGCATGATGTACAGGAGATCAGTGGATGAAGAACACAAAGAGGGAGGACTACTAGGATAGACCCAGTGAATGAGAGATAGCATGATGTACAGGAGATCAGTGGATGAAGAACACAAAGAGGGAGGACTACTAGGATAGACCCAGTGAATGAGAGATAGCATGATGTACAGGAGATCAGTGGATGAAGAACACAAAGAGGGAGGACTACTAGGATAGACCCAGTGAATCACAGATAGCCGAAAATGGCCCAGAGAAGATCAGTGTCAACGAAGGAGACAAGGAACCACGAGAGGACACACGGAGAAGAAGAAAGAGGACGCCACTGTAGACTATTGGGATAGACCCAAGCATTGAGTCAGAGCGACAGCCAGTGGACCAGAGCAAATCAGTGGGGCGAGGAGAAGCCATGGCGAGTGTCACTCAGTATAAACAACCAGCAGAGTGAGTAATGCTGAAACGCTGTAAACGAAGCAGCCGTCCGCAGGGCAACTATATGTAAAACCCTGCTGAGATTACCATAGAATTTCTACTTCTATCACTCTGCTTGGTCAACACATGGAGACATGTTGAAAGATATAGGGAAGGGAGAGACAAATGGGGAGAGAAAGAAGAGGTAGTAAAGAAAAGAGAGTCATAAATCGAGAACAGAGACCAGCAGCATTATAGTGCATGAGTTCAGTCAGAGAGAAAGGAAAGAGAAAGAATCGAAGGCGTCAAAGATTCTCTCCACATTAAAGCATTTGATTTGGTGCAGACCACTGGGACAGGACTCGGCGCAGCATTGATCGCACTGATCTGAATCTGCAGACACATGGTTATTGCGCCGCAGTGGTGATGACTTCGTGTTAAATCCTGGGCCATCACAGAGACTCCGACAAGACACACTCCTCCCTCCAACCAACCTCTCCCCTCTGCTCTGACCTGCTGTAGATCGTCAGACACTATTATAGAGACTCTGTCTAACATACACATTTACATACACCCGTACAAAGTACAAATGCACTTCCATTCTCTCCCACTTTCTCTCTCCTTCACTCTCCCTCTCTTTCTCTCTCCTTCCCTCTCCCTCTTTCTGCTTAACACATCCACTTTATACAGTCAAAATACCATTACTTGATATCCACAAAATAAATTGCTATAACCAAATATTACACATGCAACCTTCCAGGACTCCGAGTGTGTGTGTGTGTGTGTGTGTGTGTGTGTGTGTGTGTGTGTGTGTGTGTGTGTGTGTGTGTGTGTGTGTGTGTGTGTGTGTGTGTGTGTGTGTGTGTGTGTGTGTGTGTGTGTGTGTGTGTGTGTGTGTGTGTGTGTGTGTGTGTGTGTGTGTGTGTGTGTGTGTGCATCCATCCATCCATCTTGACTGTTAAACAATGGACTGTTCCTCTTGGCAACCCTGCTCAACTTGGGCTGCTGTCAGAGAGAGAGATGTCTTTGCCATGCAAATTGTGTTGTGTTCTGATGTGTTTTCTATCCCAGCATTGCTCCAGAGCACAGGAGGGAATAAGAACGGGAAAGAGTTGCTGTTTCTAACAGTCTATAAGCACACCGTAGGGGTGAAATAGCTAAGACCAGTAGATGCACGGATGAGAGGTCAGAGGGCTGCTACTATGACAATATGATCTGTTTCCTTGAATACAACCACTGGGTGAGAGACCTAGAGCAGCTCATGCTGTGTTCAGGAGCATGGTACTACTTCATGTTTCTTGGTGGCAATCTGTAAGTACAGTTTATGTGTGTGTGATGTGTGTGTCCGTGTGTGCGTGTGTGTGATTTGCCTTTGTGCTGTGTGTGTCCTGGTTCTGTCAGCCGCGGGACAGTGATCCCATCCTTTGGGGATACATTAGTGACTGTGCTCATTCCCCAGGTGATTGGCGAGTTGGCGGAAGCACCTTTTTCAGTTGACGTTTTGAGATCTCCAGAGACGGACTCAGTCAGGATACGATAGGGTTGTCCCGTACTGTTAAAATGCAAAGACATTCAGAAAAATGTATGTTCACATGACTGTAAGTCACTTTGGATAAAAGTGTCTGCTAAATGGCATATATTATTATTATTATTATATTTGCTCAGTTATGTAATTTTGTTCAGTTAACTCATTCTGTTCAGTTAACTCAATTTAAACTCCAAAGGATCGGTGCATGCTGTGCAGGCTTTCCAAATACTTGTGTCTTCTACATTCAGCTGCCAGGAGGTTTGTCAGTACTGCAGCCTTGCAGAAGCCAATAGAAGAATAATGACCACATACTGTAGACGAGAGCACAGTAAGCCCTCATGCAGCGAGACTAGTGTTTTTCTCTAAATGCTGATGCCTCAGTACCGTCCTCTCTTTCCACCAGAACACCATCTTGTTTGTCCCTCCTGTATCTGGCTGCCTGCTAATCACTTTCTACTTTCTCTCAACTTCTCTTGCTATCGCCTTCTCTAAAGCTGTGTCATTGTATTACGGTTTCTCTCTCTCTCTCTCCCTCCCTCCCTCCCCTCCTCCATTCTCTCTCTGTTCCTGGATGATTGATGGAGCTTTGAGCTGCAGAGAGGCAGGTGGACACAAGACTCGCACCCCGGAGCCTCCTCTCTGCTCCCCTTCACACTCCAAATCAACCACGAGCTAAACAAAGACTCCATTAACCAACCAAACAGAGCAAACAGGCCTCCCCTTGTCCAAGCCAAACCAGCGGGGATACCAAGGTGGGCTCTGGCATGAACATGACGTTTTCCCCACGATAGACTTGTTATTGTTGCTATAGGAAAAGAAACAGAGATGAGGATAAAATATGAGAAAAGGGGAGAGGGAAAATGCTGATAGAAAGAGATAGACAGGCTCTCTCTGAAAAAGATTCGTGTTCCCTCTGTCACTGGGTATGTCACGAGCAAGATGGTCTTCGTCCGGATGATGACCAAATTTGTTGGAGTTTCACTGGATGATGTACGAATCAAGGGTCGTTATGACAACGATAGGAAAAGTAGAGGAACTGATAGCAAGAGAGCAGGTTAGAGAGAGAGGAGTGAGTGTGTCTGTGCACAGAGCACTTAAGTAAATGAGTGTTTGAGATAGCGAAGGATTGAGGGAGGAGATAGATGTAGGGAGGGAAGCAGCAGCCAACGCTCCTCCACCCCTCCATGGGGCCGCTGACCCACTTGCAGAGTCTTCTTTTTTCCTCCCCCTTCCCTTTCTATCCTGGAACGAAGGGGTTCTGTCTGCCATGGCGCTGAGATGCAGCACACACGCTGACGAGGGACCCGCCGCCACTTGAAATATACACTCCCCACTAGGGAAATGGCTGCTCCGCCTGTCAACCTGCATAACCACATTTCTTCCCCCACCCCGCCACTTGCTAAGCCTAGACAGCCAGCCAGCTTCTCTCCAAATCCAAAATAGTCTCTTTTGAAAATAGGAAAAAGACTAGAGCACTTCAGGGATTCTCTGATTCTCTTTCCCCTGGAAGCACAGCCCTGTGGCGACGGCAGGTCCAATAGGAATAAGGACTGGGGATGAATCATTCTTGGCTGTGGGGTTTTGATTATGGATTAGATGGAGTTGTTCTAGACGTGCGAAGAGAGAACATACTGAGAAGGATCAGTCAGAATCCATCCACTATGGTAGTCTAGCTACCCGACTTCTACTTGCCTTTCTTCTCATCTACGACTGTCTTACTAGAAACGGTGAGCCTGGAATGTTGACAATATGTTTTCTTCCTTCAGCCAGGATCCTAATCCTTCAACAGGTCACTGTCTTCACTACACTTTAGACCACTTTACGTCAACATGAGAATACCTTTTTTTGAGGGGAACAGAACACCTGTCTATATTTGAGGGGTACAGTCGAGACAGAACACCTGTCTTTATTTGAGGAGAACTGTAAGGACAGAACACCTGTCTATATTTGTGGGGTACAGTAGAGACAGAACACCTGTCTTTATTTGAGGAGAACAGTAGGGACAGAACACCTGTCTATATTTGAGGAGAACAGTAGGGACAGAACACCTGTCTATATTTGAGGAGAACAGTAGGGACAGAACACCTGTCTATATTTGAGGGGTACAGTAGGGACAGAACACCTGTCTATATTTGAGGGGTACAGTAGAGATAGAACACCTGTCTATATTTGAGGGGTACAGTAGGGACAGAACACCTGTCTATATTTGAGGGGTACAGTAGGGACAGAACACCTGTCTATATTTGAGGGGTACAGTAGAGATAGAACACCTGTCTATATTTGAGGGGTACAGTAGGGACAGAACACCTGTCTATATTTCAGGGGTACAGTAGGAACAGAACACCTTTCTATATTTGAGGGGAACAGTAGGAACAGAACACCTGTCTATGTTTGAGGGGAACAGTAGAGACAGAACACCTGTCTATATTTGAGGGGTACAGTAGGGACAGAACACCTGTCTATATTTGAGGGGTACAGTAGAGACAGAACACCTGTCTATATTTGAGGGGAACAGTAGGGACAGAACACCTGTCTATGTTTGAGGGGAACAGTAGGGACAGAACACCTGTCTATATTTGAGGGGAACAGTAGAGATAGAACACCTGTCTATATTTGAGGGGTACAGTAGAGACAGAACACCTGTCTATATTTGAGGGGTACAGTAGGGACAGAACACCTGTCTATATTTGAGGGGAACAGTAGAGACGGAACACCTGTCTATATTTGAGGGGTACAGTAGAGACAGAACACCTGTCTTTATTTGAGGAGAACTGTAAGGACAGAACACCTGTCTATATTTGTGGGGTACAGTAGAGACAGAACAACTGTCTTTATTTGAGGAGAACAGTAGGGACAGAACACCTGTCTATATCCAATTTGTAAGTCGCTCTGGATAAGAGCATCTGCTAAATGACTTAAATGTAAATGTTAAATGTATATTTGAGGGGTACAGTAGAGATAGAACACCTGTCTATATTTGAGGAGAACAGTAGGGACAGAACATCTGTCTATATTTGAGGGGTACAGTAGAGATAGAACACCTGTCTATATTTGAGGAGAACAGTAGGGACAGAACACCTGTCTATATTTGAGGGGTACAGTAGAGATAGAACACCTGTCTATATTTGAGGGGTACAGTAGGGACAGAACACCTGTCTATATGTCAGGGGTACAGTAGGAACAGAACACCTTTCTATATTTGAGGGGAACAGTAGGAACAGAACACCTGTCTATGTTTGAGGGGAACAGTAGAGACAGAACACCTGTCTATATTTGAGGGGTACAGTAGGGACAGAACACCTGTCTATATTTGAGGGGTACAGTAGAGACAGAACACCTGTCTATATTTGAGGGGAACAGTAGGGACAGAACACCTGTCTATGTTTGAGGGGAACAGTAGGGACAGAACACCTGTCTATATTTGAGGGGAACAGTAGAGATAGAACACCTGTCTATATTTGAGGGGTACAGTAGAGACAGAACACCTGTCTATATTTGAGGGGTACAGTAGGGACAGAACACCTGTCTATATTTGAGGGGAACAGTAGAGACGGAACACCTGTCTATATTTGAGGGGTACAGTAGAGACAGAACACCTGTCTTTATTTGAGGAGAACTGTAAGGACAGAACGCCTGTCTATATTTGTGGGGTACAGTAGAGACAGAACACCTGTCTTTATTTGAGGAGAACAGTAGGGACAGAACACCTGTCTATATCCAATTTGTAAGTCGCTCTGGATAAGAGCGTCTGCTAAATGACTTAAATGTAAATGTTAAATGTATATTTGAGGGGTACAGTAGAGATAGAACACCTGTCTATATTTGAGGAGAACAGTAGGGACAGAACACCTGTCTATATTTGAGGGGTACAGTAGAGATAGAACACCTGTCTATATTTGAGGAGAACAGTAGGGACAGAACACCTGTCTATATTTGAGGGGTACAGTAGAGATAGAACACCTGTCTATATTTGAGGAGAACAGTAGGGACAGAACACCTGTCTATATTTGAGGGGTACAGTAGAGATAGAACACTTGTCTATATTTGAGGAGAACAGTAGGGACAGAACACCTGTCTATATTTGAGGGGTACAGTAGGGACAGAACACCTGTCTATATTTGAGGGGTACAGTAGAGATAGAACACCTGTCTATATTTGAGGGGTACAGTAGAGACAGAACACCTGTCTATATTTGAGGGGTACAGTAGGGACAGAACACCTGTCTATATTTGAGGGGAACAGTAGAGACGGAACACCTGTCTATATTTGAGGGGTACAGTAGAGACAGAACACCTGTCTATGTTTGAGGGGTACAGTAGGGACAGAACACCTGTCTATATTTGAGGGGTACAGTAGAGACGGAACACCTGTCTATATTTGAGGGGTACAGTAGAGACGGAACACCTGTCTATATTTGAGGGGTACAGTAGAGACGGAACACCTGTCTATATTTGAGGGATACAGTAGAGACGGAACACCTGTCTATATTTGAGGGGTACAGTAGGGACAGAACACCTGTCTATATTTGAGGGGAACAGTAGGGACAGAACACCTGTCTATATTTGAGGGGTACAGTAGGAACAGAACACCTTTCTATATTTGAGGGGAACAGTAGGGACAGAACACCTGTCTATGTTTGAGGGGAACAGTAAGGACAGAACACCTGTCTATATTTGAGGGGAACAGTAGGGACACAACACGTGAAGATGTGAAGCACATCCTTGTCCTTCAATGGGACGAGATTTCACATTTAGGAGAGCTGCTGTCTGTCTGTCTGTCTGCCTCTCTGTCTGCCAGTGGGCTGCGACTGAAGCAGAGTATCAGACACCTGCACTCTCTCATCCATGGGGCTCATCGTCTGGCCATAATTACAGTGTGTTAGACTGCTCCAGCACAGACGTGACCGGCGTGACAACCGACCCAAAGCATCTTGGGTATCAGCCGCTCATCTCCAAGACACAAGACTCCCAAGGTCTTTCAATGTGAGACACATTATTAGCCTTTCTTTATAGGCTGGCTTCCACTCATCAGTCTCCCCCAACCCACCTGGAGTCGGCACGGTGTATTTGGAGTGACACCAGCCGCAATGTTTGTTTTATCGCATAATTCCTTTTCACTGTGATTTACCATACGTGATTTTTTAAACACCCCCAATTGTGTTAGAGTAAGACGGAGTCGGCGGGTGACATTAGCCATATTGAACCTTACCTTTACCTAGAAACTGTCAAGCGATGCAACAGCTGTTATTCTCCTTTGAGGTGAAAGGAGATGCAGAGAATAAGGTGTGTTGGAGGGAACATCAGAGGACCAGAGATAAGAAGGGACCAGCATAACACGCTGTAGAGGCAACATGTATCCTCCAGTGGTCTGTGCCCTTCAATGAGGCGTGCCTTTTCTCCTTTCAACAAAGTGGCTGTGTGCCAATACTACTAACAAGGCTTACTTCCGTGTCACTTTTCCTTCATCACCACTGCCGGATGGAAGGATAGGTTTACAGAACAAGATTTGTTTTGTTTTTTTTAACCTTTATTTAACTAGGCAAGTCAGTTAAGAACAAATTCTTACTTTCAATGACGGCCTAGATCCAGGGAATCCTTTTGAGATCAGCAGTCGTGAGGGAAAACATACATGAAAATGCATGGTTGGTTTGGAACCACCTTGGGCTCTGTCCTCCATCCTTATAAGGAGAAAGGAAAGGGCACGGTTGAAGAGAATTGGAATGCAGCCATAGTCTGTCATTCACTGCCTTAGCTTCACTGGCTGGAGAGGTAGGCTATTCAGCAGCATGACCACTGGTCACCCCCACACATCCAAATATGACTCTTTTCCCTGTGTGTGTGAAGGAACAACCACAGGGCAGATATGAGGGTTAGAGTTGAGCCAACAGAACTGAAGGAAATGAAATACCCCGGGAGTGAGTCAATCAGCAATGGATTTTCAATTATTCTTCAAATGGTTGCCATGAAACCACCTTTACTGTGAAATAAAGAGTCTTGACTGCAAGGCCCTGGACCTGGATTCCGCTACAGTGGCAGTGGCTGAGGGAAATCATTCAGAAGAACTGAGCATTCTATTCTCTCAACGTAAGTTTAATGGTTTCAGATAGCATCTCCCCTCTGGCCCATGTGCGAGTCTTTCAAGAGCGGCGATATCGGACAACCCTGTCAAACGTCTTTAAAAAACTAACTGGCAAGGCTACGACCGAGTCTCCTCACTCCTCACTCTGTCCAGACAGTTTGTTCTCTCTCTGACTTTTCAATTTCCCGAGACCTGAGGGGGCCAAGGACTCGCTCAAAGAGCCCTTTAATTTTTTTACATTCCATCACCTTGGTTGTGAGTGAGACATAGCCAAGATCTGGGGTGTCAGGGGAGTAAGACATCAGGCAATATGAAAGTAGTGAGACCTACAGGGGAAGGAGCAATACACCAGACCTCTCAACAGAGTTTGTATGGGAAATATTTAAAAGGAAAGGGAAAAAGCCCCTTATGATTAAAAATTAAGGAACATTTTATATACAATTCATAGAATTGTCAATGTTTAAAATTAATCTAATTGCCTTGACTACTGGTCAAGAAAGACTACAGTAGATTAGCTAAGTGCAATCCCCCTAGCTGTTCACAATGGCATATAACACACAACATTACCCTGCTGGGGTTCAACTAAAGGCCAAGTGTGAGATGAGGGGATTCCAAGGCTATTGAACCAGTGGTGATATCATCTTCCAGTCTGCTGTGCAGTACAGTAGTGTGAGGTGCTGGCAGATGAGGCACAGTAGTGTACACATTGTGATGATGAGAGTCAGGCTACGTCCCAAATGGCACCCTATTCCCTATATAGTGCACTGCATTTGACCAGAGCACTATGTAGGGAAAAGGGTGCCATTTGTGACACACACTTAGTCTCTGGATGGCTCAAGGGGTCAAGGGGTGAAGCTCAATCCCCTCGTCTCTCCACAGTGTAAAGCAGCCACATGGAGGAGGCAGTCCAGAGGGCCTCTTCTTCCTCTCAGGTCCGATTCAGCTGCACTAGGAGCCAGGGTTAGGGATCAATTCCATTTCAGTTTACTTCCTGAATTGACTGAAATGAAATGTAACTGACCAACCCTGCTACAAGCCGGAGGGAGGGAGGCAGGGGAAATTTTGACGAAGTAAAGAGTGAAGCTCTTTTTGAATCTTGATTTCACAATAAAAACACAATCTCATACTTGACCAAAGACATTACAGTCAGTCAAGGAGCCAAGGAAGGAAAGAGACAGCAGACAAGAGCCAAAGGAGGACAAACTTTTCTTTACAAACAGACACATTTATGCAAATCCAATCTAACTTTATTTGTCACATGCTTCGTAAACAACAGGTGATGAATAACAGTGAAATGCTTACTTATGGTCCCCTCCCAACAATGTAGAGAAATAAAGATCAATTGTAGAAAAATAATAACACAACGAAGAAACATTGACTCAGTACCAGTACTGAGTCAATGTGCAGGGGTACGAGGTAATTGAGGTAGATATAGGTAGGGATAAAGTGACTAGCCAACATGATAGATAACAGCCCATAGGGAAGAGGTCAGAGACCTGGCAGTGTGGTGCCAGGACAACAACCTCTCCGTTAACGTGAGCAAGACAAAGGAGCTGATGCCCCCATTCACATCGACAGGGCTGTAGTGGAGCGGGTCGAGAGTTTCAAGTTCCTTGGTGTCCACATCCCCAACAAACTATCATGGTCCAAACACACCAAGATGGCTGTGAAGAGGGCACGACAACACCTTTTCCCGTCAGGAGACAGAAAAGATTTGGCATGGGTCCCCAGATCCTCAAAAAGTTCTACAGCTGCACCATCAAGAGCATGGTTGCATCACCGCCCGTAAGGCACTAAAAAGGGTAGTGCGTACGGCCCATTTCTTCAATTGCATTGTCGGTTAAGGGCTTGTAAGTAAGCATTTCATGGTAAGGTCTACACCTGCTGTATTCAACGCATGTGACAAATAACATTTCATTTGATTCGATTTGTGAGGAGTCAAAATAGTTACTGCAAAAAGGATCAATGCAGATGGTTAAATAGTTAACCAATAGCTACCCGGACTAACTATTTAGCAGTCTTATGGCTTGGTGTAGAAGCTGTTTAGGGTCCTGTTGGTTCCAGACTTGGTGCATCGGTACTGCTTGCCGTGCAGTAGACGAAAGAACAGTCGATGACTTGGGTGGCTTGAGCCTGACAATTTTTATGGCCTTCCTCTGACACCGCCTGGTATAGAGGTCGTGGATGGCAGGGAGCTCGGCTTCAGTGATGTACAGCTCCTTTGTCTTGCTAACTTTGCAGGAGAGGTTATTGTTCTGGCACCACACTGGCAGGTCACTGACCTCCTCCCTATAGGCTATCTGGATTGGGGAAGATTTTCAGCTTTTTTTGGTCTGTACACATCAGATTTAGGTCAACATAGGTATAATCGGCATAAATCTAAAGTAAATCACTTCTCTGAGGTCATTAACCCCTTACACTCATAGGAATAGGCCTGTAAGGTTAGTGCTAAATTGAAATGTTTCTTGTGGAAGAAATATGGAAAGCAAATGCATAACCATGGTAGCAATTAAAAGGGAACAGTTTGGAGATGAGGAAATGTTTGACTAAAGGTGAGGACAAAACAGTTCACCTGACAAAAGACTGAATCCAAACATCACACTGTTGATTTTATGTGCATTTTACATTTACTGTACTTTTTGCCATATTTGCTGATAACAGATCTGAAAATACTTTGGAAATATTCAGTAATATGACAAGAACATTCTTGGAAAATTTGAGGTAGGTCCAACATAACTGCTGTTTCCAAGTAGCCACCTCCCCAAAGTGTGCACAGCAAGTACACTGAACAAAAATATAAACAGAACGTAGTGTTGGTCCCATGTTTCATGAGCTGAAATCAGAGTATTTCTGTCTATAATAAGCCCCTTTGTGAGGAAAAACGAATCCTGATGTCTCCCCAGTGGTTAACTTTTGCCCTCCCAGGCCCACCAATGGCTGCACCCCTGCCCAGTCATGTGAAATCCATAGATTAGGGCCTAATGAATATATTTCAATTGACTGATTTCCTTATATGAACCGTAACTCAGTAAAAACGTAGAAATTGTTGCATGCTGCATTTACACTCTTGTTAAGTATAATTTCAGTGCACTTTTACGACTCAAAGAAGAGTCTTCAACTATAAGATGATTTTGTTTAAGCTGTCCTAACTGTGCAGTTGAGGAACTAGAGCAAGAACACTTGTAGTTGTTTTGTTTGGAACACAACCCTGCATCCCTGCCATCACACAGTTACTGTTGTTGTTTACGCAATCCAAAAATGGTTCACTATAAATCGCAATCTAGGTCAGGTGGGCATCATTTCAAAGCTTTTTCTATTGCCAACATGACTAGCTAAATTATTCAAATACAATCTTTCAGTGTTAGGCTTTCAGAAGGCAATTCAGAGAAGCAGATAATAATTGTATTGCACATAGAATGGAGTCATGAGGGCATTCGGATGTGTAGTCCGCGGCTAATTTTCTTCACAGTACAACAAACCGGTTCATTCTGTTCAGAACAACCCAGAGTAAAACGCCATGTCATCTTGTAACTGTACATCAAACATAGTGATCATAAACATTGACACTGTATCTGACATGAGTTTTATGATGTGGAAATGTGAAGTGCACATTTGGACTCACAGGTGTTTGACTTTCTAGTATGACATCAAAGCAGTATTCATTATAATCCTCAACATTTCATCGTTCAAAACAGTCCTCGTAATTTACAGCATTTCCCTCACTCAAACAATTGCCCAATTAGCTGCCGGGATGGGAGCAGCTTCTTGTTGCGCACGGTGCTCAAGTTCAGTCAAAACCCATAAAGGGCTACAGCAAACAGTTCTCCAGCATGTTGAATGGGGAAAGTGAGAGCAGTTCCAACCCCTGTATTTACATACTAGCCTGAAGAACAGAGGAATGTGAATCAGAAGCTAATGGATCATAATCATTCAAATGAGACCGATGACTTCCAGTCCTGAGAAAAACACAGAAGTTCATCTAGAAATCCTTGTTACCTCCATGGATAATAATGGTTCAAGATGGTTAGAATATTTTCCTCCTTGCCTCCCCTGTGTGCAATCCAAAAAGTGGGGTGAGGCACGGGGCGTGAGTTCAGGAAAACTACTGTTTTTGCAGTAGTTTGATGGCTTCAATGAACTCTCTCATAAGACGATATAAAATCGCTAATGTAAGTCTTCTCCTATAAAAACCCACTGAAATGTATCAGATGACTCACATAGATATCCTTCAAAATGGCGCTAGTGTTTTATCAATAATACTGCATGCAAAAATACAGATGTTGGATCATAATTTGATCCCCCTGTTGTTGCGGGACATTTTCAGCACAGCAGGAAATGCTAACTTGTAGTGTATTCAAGGTTTATAGAGGCTTCTAAAGTTTGTAATTGTCCTTAACAAGAAAAGGTATCAACCCTACAAAAATCTCTATTAATTATTATCCACACAATAATTCACATTTCCTATTGCTGCAGGATACCTTATATTTTATATTTTTGCTTAGAGAAACTGGTCAAATTAAGATCCTACATCTGTACTGCATTTATAAAACTTGGTTATCATTTCACCAGCGAGGTCTGACACCGTCCATGATATTTTCAATCTGTAATTTACCAGCGGTAGAGAGCTAAATGTCAAGATTATTGTTGACCATGTAACTCATATTTTGGGCTATGGGTTCTGATCTTCTAAGGGGAAAGTGTTGGTTACTTTCAATTATTTTCCTATTCATATTTAATTGTGTTTATTACTTGATAAAGGTCAACGGTGGTGTTTATGTGCATTTCCTAACACAGGGGCGGTGGAGTCTTGCTGGTAAATCAGCATGGCTGTTAAAAAATGCACACGGTTTGCCACAGGAAGCCATGACCTGGGAGAGTTAACCTATCGAACAATAAATATCAGGTAACACATCCAATCAAATCCCCCCGTCTCCCTATCTTGGTCTCCTACTATGATTCGTGTATTGAAGAAAGCTGACTGTACATAACTAATGAGTGGCATCCATTTGACAGAACCAGTATGTCACAACTGAACCGATAGAACGAATGACCAGACGGTTTGGGTAGCAACCCTAGGTTTGTGTCGGGGCTGTCTTGGAAGGATGAAATAGCATGAATAAATTAATCCAAATAATGTTTTTAATGAAAATATGTAAATCATTATTTGAATAGGCAACCCATTGTACCTGTATAAAAGTGATAATGCCTTCGTCTCGGGACTAACAACAGTATATATTCTAACCAGCAGCTTCTCGGGCATTATCACTTAAATAATGAAATATCCCAGCTCGCCATTGAAAAGCGGCCTTGTGGCTAACAGCGTTGGGCCAGTAACTGAAACGTCCCTGGCTTGAATCTCTGAGACCACTTGGTGAACAATCTGTCAATGTGCCCGTGAGCAAGGCACTTAGCCCTAATTCCTCCTGTACATTTCTCTGGATAAGAGCGTCTGCTAAATGACTGAAATGTCAATGTAAAGCAGCAAATGAAGACTGGAGAAGACTAGAAATAGCAGAATATACATTAATGCCATATGGAAATGAACTGTGATTTTCCCATTTGAAATGTGCTTGTTCACCAATGGTTTGGATATCAGCTGGTTTTAGAAACACACTGTGAAAATAGATCACTGATACGTTCACTCTTTCTCGCTCAGCACTTACACATTTTATAGTACATAAAGTGTGCACCTCTACCTGGCAATGTACTGTCTGTATATGTGACAGGGACGATAGTGTGTTCCACACTGACTGCCTGCTAACTGCTGATCCTGTGCCCACTGTTCAAGAACATTCAGAACCCAACTTTGCTGGGAGCCACTGGGGCGGTGTGTGCGTGCCTATGTAAATGCATGCGTGTGTATGTGTGTGTGTGCATGCCCTTGTGTGCATTTGTGTGTGTGTGTGTGTGTGTGTGTGTGTGTGTGTGTGTGTGTGTGTGTGTGTGTGTGTGTGTGTGTGTGTGTGTGTGTGTGTGTGTGTGTGTGTGTGTGTGTGTGTGTGTGTGTGTGTGTGTGTGTGTGTGTGTGTGTGTGTGTGTGTGTGTGTGTAAGGTACAGTAGGTGTGCGTCAGGTTCAAATTTAGAAATAACATTCCTCTAATGAGCCTGGCCTCCCTGTCTTTGTCTCTTAGGTCGTTTTCACCGCCACGCGCACCTCCTGCTCACAGCCTCTAAAAGGTTTTCATTAAAATTTTAAAACAGAGCTGTGCCATGTTGCATCTTAGGCCGTTTATATTTAAACTGAGTCTACAGTCGGCTGGGGTTGAATATCTCCCCGCTGAATGTGTGCGTGACAGTTATAATTTAGGGAGATTGTCATGTTGTTCTTCTCCAGTGAATAATCTCCTATGGTAGATAGGGTCTGATATAGACAATGCATACAGCCAAGAGTGTGCATGAATGTACAGTAAATAGACTTGATGATGATGAAGGACAGTGTAGCATATTCTGTATCCTGCAATTTGTCAACACATAGAAGAGTCCCTCAGGGGACCTGCACTTTACGGAGAAAGTATATTCCTCAGAATGTGAAATCCACCCAAACACCTAGTATCACTGAGACAGACTCTGCTGTCCAGAGAGCAGCCATTTTGCTGGTTGCCATGCCATTGTATTTGTATTTGTATTTTTGTGGGAGAGAAAGAGACTGCTCCTTTTTCCAGGACACCTGCAATATGAAAACATGGATTCCCCAGGCTCCGATGACAGCCAAAGCAACACTTATTATTATAATGTTGTCTCTGACAGCAATACAGTGCATGTGTATCTATAGCTAGCTATATTCACCAGGCACAGGGCTACTCGAACTAACAAATGGTATTTGAGAAAACACAAATGGTACATTATGTGTCCCTGAGTTTTGTATGTTAGGCCTACATAAAAGGCTTTTATCCACCTCATGAAAAAGTGTATATACTGCAAATACTAGATACGTTGTAAAAATGTGGTGCATCACTAATGACTATTGCATCATATTCATGAGTACATCGCCATCCCCAGCTTTGAGTTGCAAAATACTACTGCTCATATCTGCCCTACCTTAATTAGAAAATGTGAGTTCATTGTGCTGAAAGCTATGCAATCCTCTTTCAATTATCAGACTTCTTGTTTGTTTGCCCCCAGGGTTCCAAGGAGAGAGAGGGGACAGAATGTGTGCAGAGAGAGATGAGAGAGAGAAAGAAAGTGACGATAGAGAGTGTGTGTGCGTGTGCGTGTGAGTGTCTATTCGCCTGTGTGTCCGTTTGTCTGCGTCTTGCACCCCATCTTTCTGCAAAGGAAAATAATGGCTGTTTGAAAATCAAGTCACACAGGGTACATATGTAAATTGACCCACTCGCCAAGGCAAAAAAAAACAGAGGAGAGAGAGAGAGAGAGAGAGAGAGAGAGAGAGAGAGAGAGAGAGAGAGAGAGAGAGAGAGAGAGAGAGAGAGAGAGAGAGAGAGAGAGAGAGAGAGAGAGAGTTACTTACTACACACACACACACACACACACACACACACACACACACACACACACACACACACACACACACACACACACACACACACACACACACACACACACACACACACACACACACACACACACATTATCACTAAGCAGATCCATACTAAAACATGTGTAAAGTGGTACAGTATGTAAAGTGACTATAGGTTTACAGGGAGAAAATCATGGAATTACAGAACACATTATGATATAGAATATATACAGTGGGGCAAAAAGTATTTAGTCAGCCACCAACAAGTTCTCCACTTAAAAAATATGAGAGAGGCCTGTAACTCACACTTCACTACATAGAACATCCATTTTGGCTCTAGAATAAGTTTAAAGTGACTTTTCAACAAAAGGGAGGAAGCTTGTAAATGTCAACCACAGTGCACACACTGTTCAAAAGTGTCTGGCAGATTAGGCACGTTACTACACACACACACACACACACACACACACACACACACACACACACACACACACACACACACACACACACACACACACACACACACACACACACACACACACACACACACACACACACACAATATATTACAATGCACTGTAAACCATGCACCTTGTCTCCATTATCACTAAGCAGATCCATACTAAAACATGTGTAAAGTGGTACAGTATGTAAAGTGACTATAGGTTTACAGGGAGAAAAATCATGGAATTACAGAATCCTCCTGTGCTTACATTATGATATAGAATATATACAGTGGGGCAAAAAAGTATTTAGTCAGCCACCAATTGTGCAAGTTCTCCCACTTAAAAATATGAGAGAGGCCTGTAATTTTCATCATAGGTACACTTCAACTATGACAGACAAAATGAGAAAAAAAAACATCCAGAAAATCACATTGTAGGATTTTTTTATGAATGTATTTGCAAGTTATGGTGGAAAATAAGTATTTGGTCACCTACAAACAAGCAAGATTTTTTGGCTCTCACAGACCTGTAACTTCGTCTTTAAGAGGCTCCTCTGTCCTCCACTCGTTACCTGTATTAATGGCATCTGTTTGAACTTGTTATCAGTATAAAAGACACTTGTCCACAACCTCAAACAGTCATACTCCAAAATCCACTATGACCAAGATCAAAGAGCTGTCAAAGGACACCAGAAACAAAATTGTAGACCTGCATCAGGCTGGGAAGACTGAATCTGCAATAGGTAAGCAGCTTGGTTTGAAGAAATCAACTGTGGGAGAAATTATTAGGAAATGGAAGACATATAAGACCAGTGATAATCTCCCTCGATCTGGGGCTCCACGCAAGATCACACCACGTGGGGTCAAAATGATCACAAGAACGGTGAGCAAAAATCCCAGAACCACACTCTGGAGCAGGTATTCATCAAGGATCTCTCTGTTATTTGCTCCGTTCATCTTTCCCTCAATCCTGACTAGTCTCCCAGTCCCTGCCGCTGAAAAATATCCCGACAGCATGATGCTGCCACCACCATACTTCACCGTAGGAATGCTGCCAGGTTTCCTCCAGACATGACACTTGGCATTCAGGCCAAAGAGTTCAATCTTGGTTTCATCAGATCAGAGAATCTTGTTTCTCATGGTCTGAGAGTACTTTAGGTGCCTTTTGGCAAACTCCAAGCGGTCTGTCATGTGCCTTTTACTGAGGAGTGGCTTCTGTCTGGCCATTCATAAAGGCCTAATTGGTGGAGTGCTGCAGAGATCGTTGTCCTTCTGGAAGGTTCTTCCATCTCCACAGAGGAACTCTGGAACTCTGTCAGAGTGACCATCAGGTTCTTGGTCACCCCCCTGACCATAGCCCTTCACCCCCGATTGCTCAGTTTGGCCAGGTGGCCAGCTTTAAGAAGAAACTTCTTCCATTCAAGAGGCCACTGTGTTCTGGGGGACCTTTAATGCTGCAGAAATGTTTTGGTACCCTTCCCCAGATCTGTGCCTGGACACAGTCCTGTCTCTGAGCTCTACGGACAATTTCTTTGACCTCATGGTTTGTTTTTTGCTCTGACATCCACTGTCAACTATGGGACTTTATATCGACAGGTGTGTGCCTTTCCAAATCATGTCCAATCAATTGAATTTACCACAGATGAACTCCAATCAAGTTGTAGAAACATCTCAAGGATGATCAATGGAAACAGGATGCAACTGAGTCTCATAGCAAAGGGTCTTAATACTTATCTAAATAAGGTATTTCATTTTTTAATTTTTTATTAAATTAGCAAAAATGTCTAGAAACCAGTTTTTTCTTTGTCATTATGGGGTATTGTGTGTAGATTGATGTTTTTTTTTATTCAATCAATTTTAAAATTAGTCCATAACGTAACAAAATGTGGAAAAAGTCAAGGGTCTGGATACTTTCCAAATGCACTGTAGATATAGCAAGATTACTATACCTTTAGCTCAGCAGGATAAAACAGCCTTGCTATGCACATGAGACCTACCTGTGATTGAGGGGAGAGAAAGAGAGGGGGAGAGAGAGAGAGAGAAAGGAGGATACTCCTTCATGATACAATTAAGCTCCCCCTCTAGATCTCCGCCCTCTCCACTTCTCTTTCACCCTCTCTCACTGAATAGGAGTTTATGTTTCAGATATTAATGAGCTGCTTCAGACAGTTAAACTGGCTTTTATCGATCTAGAGCTTCAATCTCCAAAAGCGTTTTATTTTAATGGACCGTAATGGACCTGCTCTTTCATGTCCCGTCTGGCCTCAAAACACACCCTTGTTTTTTAAAGCTTCATTTCGATAAATCTTCCTAATCTTTACCCTATGCATCTCTGACTTCCAATGGGCTGATTTCATTGATAGCCATGGAGATTCCATGAACCTGTTATATTGAAAAGGGATTGTTGTTTGGAGATGAAAAGATGAAAGTATAGCTGATACTGTACAGTACATCACATACATGTTTCCTGCATCTCTTCAATCAATGAGAGTCTTGACATAAAGTCTCTTATATAAGGGTTTCAATATTCTATATGTCAATCAATCCAATGAACTAGATAAATGCCAAAACTGAACTAGATAAATGCCAAAACTGAACTAGATAAATTACATTTACATTTACATTTAAGTCATTTAGCAGACGCTCTAGATAAATCCAGAGCTGAACTAGATAAATGCCTAAATTGATAAATGTGCATTCACTGAACTTAAACTGACATCCAGTGGGACAGTCACTTAACAATAGTGCATCTAAAACTTAGGGGGGGTGGGGTGAGAGGGATTACTTAAAATTACTTTAAATGTCACAACTGAACTAGATAAATGCCTAAACTGAACTAGATAAATGTCACAACTGAACTAGATAAATGCCAAAACTGAACTAGATAAATGTCACAACTGAACTAGATAAATGCCAAAACTGAACTAGATAAATGCCTAAACTGAACTAGATAAATGCCAAACTGAACTAGATCAAATGTTAAAACTGAACTAGATAAATGCCAAAACTGAACTAGATAAATGTCACAACTGAACTAGATCAATGTTAAAACTGAACTAGATAAATGCCAAAACTGAACTAGATAAATGTCACAACTGAACTAGATCAATGTTAAAACTGAACTAGATAAATGCCTAAACTGAACTAGATAAATGTCACAACTGAACTAGATCAATGTTAAAACTGAACTAGATAAATGCCTAAACTGAACTAGATAAATGCCTAAACTGAACTAGATGAATGCCACAACTGAATAGATAAATGTCACAACTGAATAGATAAATGTCACAACTGAACTAGATAAATGTCACAACTGAATAGATAAATGTCACAACTGAATAGATAAATGCCTAAACTGAACTAGATCAATGTTAAAACTGAACTAGATAAATGCCTAAACTGAACTAGATAAATGTTAAAACTGAACTAGATAAATGCCTAAACTGAACTAGATAAATGCCTAAACTGAACTAGATAAATGCCACAACTGAATAGATAAATGTCACAACTGAATAGATAAATGTCACAACTGAACTAGATAAATGTCACAACTGAACTAGATAAATGTCACAACTGAACTAGATAAATGTCACAACTGAATAGATAAATGCCTAAACTGAACTAGATCAATGTTAAAACTGAACTAGATAAATGCCTAAACTGAACTAGATAAATGTCACAACTCGTGGTGATACACATCTAAAACTAAGTTCTAAATATACCTGTTTACACAGGAGAGACGATCCAACAGGGGTTGTTTCCCGCCTCGCATTGCCGAGAGGAGCGGAGACCCTAATTTGCATTAGCAGTGCGGAATTAATTGTATCCCTGACATCTCCCTGATTGTGTTGCACACACACACACACATACGATAATGCCTGTGATCTAAATAGCCCATTGCTAATGTGTTGTGGTAATTCTCAGACTGATTCAATGTGTTTTAACTACACCACCTGTGTTGCAAAAACAAAGCTCTCCCTCCTCCTTCTCCCTCGTTCTCTCCCTCTCTATAACTTTATCCATCCTCCCCCTCCATCTCCCTCTCTCTATCTCTCTCTCTCATGGCAAAGGGAGACAGTAGGATGTGACTTCTTCATGTTCCTCCTTGCTACGGGCGTGTTGCATCATCAACAAGCTAATTTCCATAGGATCCTTTCAACGTTTCACATCCTGGAAAGTCCACTCCTTTTGGCCAGAACCCAATGAGCATCAATGAATATATAATCCACGACAGGATCTAAATTCATCAGAGTTTATTAATTGAAGGAAATTCATGTTGGAAAGGAATTAATTACAAATTCCATTTATCATGGGATTTCCTTGATTCAAAGCTTATTTTTTCCCCGGAAGTAAATGAGGACAGAGTATGAGCTCAATAAGGCTTCTCTAAGGAAAACCCCAAAAGAGAGATGAAAAAACAGAATTTTGGAGGGAAAATAGAAGTTTAGCGTTCCTTGTTAGTTTATCGTTATTAGGGGTGTCTGGAACACATCCAACTACTGTACGTTATCCTGATTTTCTTCTCTTCTTTTTTGATAACAAAAAACAAGATATTAGAGCCAAGATCTCTGTGTGCAGTTCTCATTGTTCATTCATCTTCTATTCCGTTTCAATACGGCTTTCAGACCAAGAAAAGAATGGGGATCTGTTAACCCAGCCTTTTCCTTTCGTTGTTATCAGAAGAGAAGAAAAAATACTTAAAATTCCATGGACTTTTCTTTGCCTTGGGAAAAACATTCCATTTCACCATAATTCCTACTGAGTGTAAATGAGATTTCACATAAACATGTTTATATGGAAGGTGGAACTGTGACACTAGTGATGGGACCATCCTATTTAGCAGTATTTGTGCAAAACGTTGCTAATTAGCTCATTACGGAATTTCCTGTAAATTCTGGAGACTGCTGGGAGAGTGAGATGGATACAACACATGACACATACACTGTGACTGTAAATGATGCCAAATTCACAGACATTTTAAGTCTGCTTCAAGAAACTGTAACAGCAAATGTTTTATTTCCTCTCTCTACATCCTGTGGGTCGTCATGTGCGTACTCTGGCTGGTGATCGGGAGCCTTAAGACAGTATACGACTCACTAATTGCCTGTGTTAAATCACCCAGCCTCTCTTCTCCACACGGTCATGTCCTGTTCTGACTCACACAGCCTGATTGACCAAGCCGAGGATGCCCACTGCCCTCTATCTGGAACCCACTCTGCTACTTGAATTGACTGAATTAGAATGGAATTGACCATGTCCACTTGGCTCATGTCTCTTTGCCACTTGCCTCATCCTCCCCTCTGCACCAACCTGTGATATCAACCTGAACTTGGGAACCATGAAATATGGATGCGGAACAAGAAATATTTGACATAAACTGAGACAGAATACCATTGACTACAGCAGCAGTTCATGTTTTTTTGAAGAGCGTAGTATAGTACTCAGAAGGATTTCAGCATGTACACACACACACACACACACAAAAGAATATCTACAGTGCCGGAGGTTTGGATGTTGTAGAAAATGGAGGGATGGATGGAAGTAGAGATGCAGCTTGTCTCTCCTCTCTAAATTGCCTGTCTTAATGAAGAAGCTATGATCAATACTGGCACTGGGAGAGAAACGCCTCTCATATGTACACTACCATTCAGAAGTTTGGGGTCACTTAGAAATGTCCTTGTTTTTGAAAGAAAAACACATTTTTTTGTCCATTAAAATAACATAAATTTGATCAGAAATACAGTGTAGACATTGTTAATGTTGTAAATGACTGTTGTAGCTGGAAAAGGCACATTTTTTATGGAATATCTACATAGGCGTACAGAGACCCATTATCAGCAACCATCACTCCTGTGTTCCAATCACTCTTGTGTTAGCTAATCCAAGTTTATCGTTTTAAAAGGCTAATTTATCATTAGAAAACCCTTTTGCAATTATGTTAGCACAGCTGAAAACTGTTGTCCTGATTAAAGAATCAATAAAACTGACCTTCTTTAAACTAGTTGAGTATCTGGAGCATCAGCATTTGTGGTTTCGATTACAGGCTAAAAATGGCCAGAAACAAAGCACTTTCTTCTGAAACTTGTTTGTCTATTCTTGATTTGAGAAATGAAGGCTATTCCATGCAATAAATTGCCAAGAAACTGAAGATCTCATACAACGCTTAAATAGTACCCGCAAAACACCAGGGCCTCCCACTCTTTCTATTCTGGTCAGAGACAGTTTTGATCAATTAGCCTTTTAAAATGATAAACTTGGATGAGCTAACACAACGTTCCATTGGAACACAGGAATGATGGTTGCTGATAATGGGTCTCTGTACGCCTATGTAGATATTCCATAACAAATCTGCCGTTTCCAGCTACAAAAGTCATTTACAACATTAACAATGTCTACACTGTTTCTGATCATTTTGATGTTATTTTAATGGACAAAAAAAGTGCTTTTCCTTCAAAAACAAGGACATTTCTATGTGACCCCAAACTTTTGAATGGTAGTGTACATATGACTTCCTTGATGCTCTCACCAGTTACCCAGAATGCCTTGTAACCGATTCTGTTGTGTGTTATTGTTTTTCCATCTTCATCATACGTGGCTGTCATCTTTCAGTACTGTTGTATCAAGGCTGGGTTCCCAATACAAATGCCACCCTATTCCCTCCCTACTGCAATACATTTGCTCAGAGCCCTTTGAGTCCTGGTCAAACGTGGTGCACTATATAAGGAATTGGGTGCAATTTGGGATGCCACCCTAGAGGTGTTATCTTACAGTACAGGGCTGAGTGAATTGTCACAATGTTTTCAAAAGTAGAGAACATGGAATAGGCCAAAAAATAAGCCTATTTATAAGACAACACTTTACAGTAAAAATATCATTTATAGTTCAAATGTGCTCCCATCCCCTTTTTCCGAAGGAGCAAACGATCAGGGAACATCATTTTTCATTACAGTCAACGTGGCTGAAAATGAACAGCAACTCCTCTACGATATATCTAATTGGCGCCCGAGAGGTCGCCAGATTATACGAGGACATTTCTTGGCACTCAATGAGCCATTTACAACAGAACAGAAACCATGCTTGAAGACAATCAACCACTCTGTCATTCTGCGGAGGAGAAACAATGAATCGATGGAGCAGGCGGAAGGAAAGACTCGTATTTGGAGTCTCCGACCAGGCTGCCGGCCACCGAGATTTAAGGGCGAGCCAATCATTTTTCTCTAAATGAAGTGTTGAGAGCAGCTTGCCAGTTTAATCCTCTATCAAGACGGTGGCCAAGAATTGTTCTGCAAAGTGAAAAAGATGACAATAAACGGAGATCAGCTATACTTTTGATGAGAGCAGGCGTTAACACACAGCTCACCTTATCGCTCACTCTCTTTCCTTCTCTCACTCTCTCTCTCTTTCTCTCTTTGTGTGTGTGTGTGTCTCTCTAGCACTTTCTCTCCCTCACCTTCTCTCTCTCTCTCTCTCTCTCTCTCTCTCTATGCTCAAAGCCTGCAGTTCTCTCTCCCTCTATGCTCAAAGCCTGCAGTTCTCTCTCTCTCTCTCTCTCTCTCTCTCTCTCTCTCTCTCTCTCTCTCTCTCTCTCTCTCTCTCTCTCTCTCTCTCTCTCTCTCTCTCTCTCTCTCTCTCTCTCTCTCTCTCTCTCTCTCTCTCTGTGTGTGTATATATATATATACACACACACACACTGGGGCAAAAAAGGATTTAGTCAGCCACCAATTGTGCAAGTTCTCCCACTTAAAAAGATGAGAGAGGCCTGTAATTTTCATCATAGGTACACTTCAATTATGACAGACAAAATAATTGATTTGCAAATTATGGTGGAAAATAAGTATTTGGTCAATAACAAATGTTTATCTCAATACTTTGTTATATACCCTTTGTTGGCAATGACAGAGGTCAAACGTTTTCGTTTAGTTTTATATATATATATACATATATATGCTCAAAGCCTGCAGTCCTCTCTCTCTCCCTCTCTCTCTCAGCCAATTCTCAAAGCCTGCTGTCCTCTCTCTCTCTCTCTCTCTCTCTCTCTCTCTCTCTCTCTCTCTCTCTCTCTCTCTCTCTCTCTCTCTCTCTCTCTCTCTCTCTCTCTCTCTCTCTCTCTCTCTCTCTCAGCCAATTCCCAAAGCCTGCTGTCCTCTCCATCCCTCCATCCTTCTCCATCCCTAGTTTACCATCTGTCTATTCGTCCTCATAGCATTCTTATCTTCCATTCAATTTGCTTTCAGTCATTCTCACCACATAGCCAACTGTAAGTTACACAAAGCCACTATAAAGAGTACTTGGAGCTTAGAAGAGAAGAGAGGAGGGGAATGATGAGCCTGTATCTCGAACAACACCATGGAACGTGAGTCACAATCAGGATGTGAGCGAGAGAGCTGCTTGCGGATCAGTAGTTATATAAATCCAATGGCAGATGGTGCCTGCAAACTGATCACGGTGCTGCAACACTTGTGTGTGTGTGTGTGTGTGTGTGTGTGTGTGTGTGTGTGTGTGTGTGTGTGTGTGTGTGTGTGTGTGTGTGTGTGTGTGTGTGTGTGTGTGTGTGTGTGTGTGTGTGTGTGTGTGTGTGTGTGTGTGTGTGTGTGTGTGTGTGTGTGTGTGTGTGTGTGTGTGTGTGTGTGTGTGTGTGTGTATTTTGTTTAATAAAAACATTTCCCAGGAATTCCTTTTCTTTATCCAGCGTAGTCGCTTAAAGACCCTGTCTAAATACTGTTTAGCTGTCTCTCCTTAGTATAGGAAAATGATGTGCTTCTATAAGGCAGTACAATAGAAACCACCAAGAAATCTGCATATCTTCCCACAAAACGCCTGACTTCATAAGTAGAATAAGCCCCCTGTATCTTCTTCATTTCCCTTTATCGATGATATAACAACGACCAATATGTTTCCATTCCTATATAATAGACCATAAAACTTCCCAAACCTGTTCTCCTCACAGAGTACTTAAGGCTGAATCATATAGATCAGAGATGGAAAGTAATGCACCTCCCGCTGGCTGCTGACGTCAGGGCCCAACCAACAACGCACTAGCCTACGTCTGCAGCTTGGAGCCAGGCTGCCTCCAGCAGCCTACAGCCCCGGCCCTGTTCCTGTCTGCTTCCCTCCACTGGGAGACAGATGAAAGTCAATGGGCCCAGAGAGGGAGATGGAGAGAGAGGCAGCTAACCTAGAACAATTTAGATCTGCAAAGGGACCAGCATAGAACATAGATGATTTATAATTACTGTATGAAACCACACGGTTTCCAGGTTGAAGTTCCCCTAGGTATAGATCTAGCTTCCCCTCCCTGACCAGCTTTCCCTCCCCTGATCCCCTGATCCTCTCCTCCAATCCTAACCTCAACCGTAAATTGCAAAACTGACCCCAGCTCAGTGTCTAGGAGCAATTTCAGCCTGCTCCATTCAATGTTTAATTTCCAGATGGCCTCAACGGTCAACATGACCGTCTCACTCTGCAATAACTCAACAGAATTCCATGTAATTGGATCATGTTCAAAGTGCACCACCGTAGTGTGTCCTAACAATTACAGCTTTTAAACGGACACTTTTTTGGACATGCATTATGGACGAGATTTGGGGAATCTGTTTTCCTGCGGTGTCGTTAATAGTTAATTCAGTCTCGACCGGTAATTAAAGAAAATGCCTCTGTCTCCAACACCAGAGAAAATAGAGCCTTGCTTGTGGCAACACTACACAGGAGACTGGATTTTCATGGACTGTGTTCCAAATGGCACCGTATTTTCCACATAGTGCACTACTTTGACCAGAGGGTCCTGCTCAAAAGTAGTGCACTATGTAGGGAATAGGGTGTTATATGGGACGTAGTCCTGGATTCTTCTCATACCGTCAAATGGGACTGAGTCTGTCACTTTAAGCGCTCCTTTTTAAAAGATGCAAACTCAGTGATTTTGCACCCCATTCACTTCTCTCTTATTCCTCCTCAATCACTTTCCATCATGTAACCTGGAGGCTCTTGAATGGGGTTTTCAGCTCAAACTGATGTGAAGTCAAGCTGTGAGGTAAGAGTGCTGGAGTGGGCCCACTGGTCCAATGCTATAATACTCCAGGGACAGAGGGACTGTCCCAAATGGCACCCTATTCCCTATAAAGTGCACTACTTAACCTATGGGGCCTGGTCAAAAGTAGTGCACTATATAGGGAAGAGGGTGCCGTTTGGGACAGGCAAATCCTGTGCACATGAGGCAGCTGTTTTAGAGAAGAGGGGGGGGGGCAGAGAGAGAGAGAGAGAGAGAGAGAGAGAGAGAGAGAGAGAGAGAGAGAGAGAGAGAGAGAGAGAGAGAGAGAGAGAGAGAGAGAGAGAGAGAGAGAGAGAGAGATAAGCATCTTTCTGAACAGAAAACTGTCAGTAGCCTGTCTTTTCTTTTCAACTTATTACAATTTTGAAACAACCACTTTTATTTCTCCAACTTTTCACCTGGTTACTGAACGTGCAAGGAAATAAAGGAAGCTGAACTGAAATCCAAGTTCCTCTGGCATATCTTTTCCCCCCAATTTCTAGTTCTGCCCTGCAGCCTTTCTTTCCAAATACTACGACCTGACAGGATCCAAAAGAATGAACTGCTGGTTGTTTACAATAACGGTCTGATGAGAAGTATCTGGGCATTCAGATAGAGTCCCTTCAGTTGTACCATCTCCTCTGCATAGCTAGAGTATGAGCTAGCCTTTCATCTATATGATCACAATTTAGTCAGCGAATGGAAATTGAGAGAAGCACAATTTCTCCTTCATAGCACAATACCAATAGCGTACCATGAGAGAGACCGTGTACGTAATGACTCAAGAGGCCAACAGTTTACGTATTACATTTACATTACATTTAAGTCATTTAGCAGACGCTCTTATCCAGAGCGACTTACAAATTGGGTATGGCATGTAATGTTGCCTCGTCTCATGCTTAGCCATTGAATTCTACTGTGCATTATAGGGGAAAAATGCACACACTAGAATGCCTTTCAAGCCAATCAGAAAGGAATATTTAACAATTCCATGGTATAAATTAAGATAAAGAGAAAAAAGGGCTTCTCTCATTTCATCTTTGGCCAGATAGACTTCAGATCATATTTTCTATGCATATCTACGTAGGTCATATGAGTCTTTCATGAAATCTAACGATACCATATATCTAAGCATGTTTCCCTCTCGTAAATCCAAATGGGATTTTCTTCAGTACAGTACATTCAATCTCTATAATATAGCCTAGTGATATTGGCAAATAAAGAGATAAAAGGCAAGCCATTGATATTAATCTCTCCGTTTAATAAAGCTGTTATAGGCCTATAATGTAGTTTGCATCCCAAATGGAACCCTATTCCCTATGTAGTGCACTAATTTTGACCTGGGCCCATAGGGTAGAGCACTATAAAGGGTATAGGGTGCCATTTGAGACTAAGCTTTAATATTTCCTCAGTTTTCCTCCCGTCCTTTGGTTTCTGAAATGGATAAGGATTCGACCGGATTAAAGCCATACCAATTAGCTATTTACTCTGGTGAGGTTAATGAAGGATTAAACCATGAGTTAGGACCTCTCAGAGACCCCCAGCCCAGGGCCCATCTACAGCACCATAAGACTATAGGCTCAGCCACTCACAAACGTACAAATTAATCCTGTCACTGGGCTTAACACCTCAAGCGCGCGCGCACACACACACACACACACACACACACACACACACACACACACACACACACACACACACACACACACACACACACACACACACACACACACACACACACACACACACACACACACACACACACACACACACACACACACACACACACACACACGTGTACATGCATACACATGTGTGCACACACACTCAAACAAACACACACACAAGCCTATCATAAAATCTCGGAACTCACATTTGTCCCATATTTGCTTCCAGAAAAGCAAAAAAGACTCAAAAAGAGATCAAATCCATCCGGAACAGACAAACCCTCCTCCTCATAATAACCAGACTGTCGTTCCTACCTGCACCAGGTTCCACCCCTCCAGTGACTCGGCAATGATGGACGTCACGGACGGACACACCCCTCCAAAGATCATCAGGTGTTTGGGTCCGTAGCATATGGCATCGAAGAAGGCCCTCAGTCCCTTGGCGTTGTCACACTGCATGGGGAGAGAGTGTAGGGAGGGAGGGAGAGAGAGAGAAAGTTAAAAAGCGCATAACATTTTTCTGGGCTATTTTGGGCTGGGATGTGGCTGGCATGCAAAAGTGAAAGCACAGATGTAATTATGCTCTGTACTGCACACCTCTTACAGTAGCACAGCAGTATGGGGGTGCCTTCCATAATGGCACCCTATCCCCTATATAGTGCCCTACTTTTGACCAGGGCTCAAAGGGGCTCTGGTCAAAAGAAGTGCACTACATAGGGAATAGGGTGCCATTTGGACCTTGGAGTTCAGGGAAAGTGTTTGTTTTATTTTATGAGGCACATGAAGCCAACAAATGAGCTACATTTACAGTGGGGCAAAAAAGTATTTAGTCAGCCACCAATTGTGCAAGTTCTCCCACTTAAAAAGATGAGAGAGGCCTGTAATTTTCATCGTAGGTACACTTCAATTATGACAGAGAAAATGAGAAAAAAAATCCAGAAAATCACACTGTAGGATTTTTAATGAATTTATTAGCATATTATGGTGGAAAATAAGTATTTGGTCAATAAAAGTTTATCTCAATACTTATATAGTTATATAGCCTTTGTTGGCAATGACAGAGGTCAAACGTTTTCTGTAAGTCTTCACAAGGTGTTCACACACTGTTGCAAGTATTTTGGCCCATTCCTCCATCCTCTAGAGCAGTGATGTTTTGGGGCTGTTGCTGGGCAACACGGACTTTCAACTCCCTCCAAAGATTTTCTATGGGGTTGAGATCTGGAGACTGGCTAGGCCGCTCCAGGACCTTGAAATGCTTCTTAAGAAGCCACTCCTTCATTGACCGGGCGGTGTGTTTGGGATCATTGTCATGCTGAAAGACCAAGCCACGTTTCATCTTCAATGCCCTTGCAGATGGAAGGAGGTTTTCACACAAAATCTCACGATACATGGCCCCATTCATTCTTTCCTTTACACGGATCAGTTACCTGGTCCCTTGCAGAAAAACAGCCCCAAAGCATGACGTTTCCACCCCCATGCTTCACAGTAGGTATGGTGTTCTTTGGATGCAACTCAGCATTCATTGTCCTCCAAACACAACGAGTTGAGTTTTTACTAAAAAGTTATATTTTGGTTTCATCTGACCATATGACATTCTCCCAATCTTCTTCTGGATCATCCAAACTTCAGACGGGCCTGGACATGTACTGGCATAAGCAAGGGGACACGTCTGGCACTGCAGGATTTGAGCCCCTGGCGGCGTAGTGTGTTACTGATGGTAGGCTTTGTTACTTTGGTCCCAGCTCTCTGCAGGTCATTCACTAGGTCCCCCCGTGTGGTTCTGGGATTTTTGCTCACCGTTCTTGTGATCATTTTGACCCCACGGGGTGAGATCTTGCGTGGAGCCCCAGATCGAGCGAGATTATCAGTGGTCTTGTATGTCTTCCATTTCCTAATAATTGCTCCCACAGTTGATTTCTTCAAACCAAGCTGCTTACCTATTGCAGATTCAGTCTTCCCAGCCTGGTGCAGGTCTACAATTTTGTTTCTGGTGTCCTTTGAAAGCTCTTTGGTCTTGGCCATAGTGGAGTTTGGAGTGTGACTGTTTGAGGTTGTGGACAGGTGTCTTTTATACTGATAACAAGTTCAAACAGGTGCCATTAATACAGGTAACGAGTGGAGGACAGAGGAGCCTCTTAAAGAAGAAGTTACAGGTCTGTGAGAGCCAGAAATCTTGCTTGTTTGTAGGTGACCAAATACTTATTTTCCACCATAATTTGCAAATAAATTCATAAAAAATCCTACAATGTGATTTTCTGGATGTTTTTTTCTCATTTTGTCTGTCATAGTTGAAGTGTACCTATGATGAAAATTACAGGCCTCTCTCGTCTTTTTAAGTGGGAGAACTTGCACAATTGGTGGCTGACTAAATACTTTTTTGCCCCACTGTATATATTCTATATCATAATGTAAGCACAGGAGGATTCTGTAATTCCATGATTTTTCTCCCTGTAAACCTATACACTGTATCTATAGTCACTTTACATACTGTACCACTTTACACATGTTTTAGTATGGATCTGCTTAGTGTTAATGGAGACAAGGTGCATGGTTTACAGTGCATTGTAATATATTGTGTGTGTGTGTGTGTGTGTGTGTGTGTGTGTGTGTGTGTGTGTGTGTGTGTGTGTGTGTGTGTGTGTGTGTGTGTGTGTGTGTGTGTGTGTGTGTGTGTGTGTGTGTGTGTGTGTGTGTGTGTGTGTGTGTGTGTGTGTGTGTGTAGTAACGTGCCTAATCTGCCAGACACTTCTGAACAGTGTGTGCACTGTGGTTGACATTTACAAGCTTCCTCCCTTTTGTTGAAAAACTTATTCTAGAGCCAAAATGGAGGTGCTCTCTCTCTCTCTCTCCTCTGTTTTTTTGCCTTGGCGAGTGGGTAAATTTACATATGTACCTTGTGTGACTTGATTTTCAAACAGCCATTATTTTCCTTTGCAGAAAGATAGGGTGCAAGACTAAATACTTTTTTGCCCCACTGTATATAAGGCTCCTACACTTATTTATTTATTTTTATTTTACCTTTATTTTACTAGGCAAGTCAGTTAAGAACAAACTCTTATTTTCAATGACGGCCTAGGAACAGTGGGTTAACTGCCTGTTCAGGGGCAGAACGACAGATTTGTACCTTGTCAGCTAGGGGATGCGAACTTGCAACCTTTCGGTTACTAGTCCAACGCTCTAACCACTAGGCTACCCTGCCGCCCCACTCATGTTATGCATACCTGTACCATTTTTACTGTAGGTGAATATGTAGCATTGCAATATTTTTTTATACAATATATGAGTACATGAGAGAGGGGAGGGGGGCATCCTGCTACAGCAGAATGCAGCCATCTCACATCACTATGGAAACGCTCTTAGCTCTGTAGAACTGCGGGAGAGAGGGAGAACAAGAGAGAGAGAGAGAGAGAGAGAGAGAACAGGGGAGAGAGCGAGAACAGGGGAGAGAGGGAGAACAGTGGTGAGAGAGAGAACAGGAGAGAGGGAGAACAGGAGAGAGGGAGAACAGGAGAGAGGGAGAACAGGAGAGAGGGAGAACAGGAGAGAACAGGAGAGAGGGAGAACAGGAGATAGGGAGAACAGGAGAGAACAGGAGAGAGGGAGAACAGGAGAGAACAGGAGAGAGGGAGAACAGGAGAGAGGGAGAACAGGAGAGAGGGAGAACAGGTGAGAGGGAGAACAGGAGAGAACAGGAGAGAACAGGAGAGAGGGAGAACAGGAGAGAACAGGAGAGAGGGAGAACAGGAGAGAGGGAGAACAGGAGAGAGGGAGAACAGGAGAGAGGGAGAACAGGTGAGATGGAGAACAGGAGAGAGGGAGAACAGGAGAGAGGGAGAACAGTGGTGAGAGACAGAACAGGAGAGAGGGAGAACAGGAGAGAGGGAGAACAGGTGAGAGGGAGAACAGGAGAGAGGGAGAACAGGAGAGAGGGAGAACAGGTAAGAACAGGAGAGAGGGAGAACAGGAGAGAGGGAGAACAGGAGAGAACAGGAGAGAACAGGAGAGAGGGAGAACAGGAGAGAACAGGAGAGAGGGAGAACAGGAGAGAACAGGAGAGAGGGAGAACAGGAGAGAACAGGAGAGAACAGGAGAGAGGGAGAACAGGAGAGAACAGGAGAAAGGGAGAACAGGAGAGAACAGGAGAGAGGGAGAACAGGAGAGAACAGGAGAGAGGGAGAACAGGAGAGAACAGGAGAGAGGGAGAACGAGACAGAACAGGAGAGAGGGAGAACGGGACAGAACAGGAGAGAGGGAGAATGGGAGAGAAGGAGAACAGGAGAGAACAGGAGAGAGGGAGAACAGGAGAGAACAGGAGAGAGGGAGAACAGGAGAGAACAGGAGAGAGGGAGAACAGGAGAGAACAGGAGAGAGGGAGAACGGGACAGAACAGGAGAGAGGGAGAACAGGAGAGAGGGAGAACAGGAGAGAGGGAGAACAGGAGAGAGGGAGAACAGGAGAGAGGGAGAACAGGAGAGAACAGGAGAGAGGGAGAACAGGAGAGAGGGAGAACAGGAGAGAACAGGAGAGAGGGAGAACAGGAGAGAACAGGAGAGAGGGAGAACAGTGGTGAGAGAGAGAACAGGAGAGAGGGAGAACAGGAGAGAGGGAGAACAGGAGAGAGGGAGAACAGGAGAGAGGGAGAACAGGAGAGAGGGAGAACAGGAGAGAGGGAGAACAGGTAAGAACAGGAGAGAGGGAGAACAGGAGAGAGGGAGAACAGGAGAGAGGGAGAACAGGAGAGAGGGAGAACAGTGGTGAGAGACAGAACAGGAGAGAGGGAGAACAGGTGAGAGGGAGAACAGGTGAGAGGGAGAACAGGAGAGAGGGAGAACAGGAGAGAGGGAGAACAGGTAAGAACAGGAGAGAGGGAGAACAGGAGAGAACAGGAGAGAACAGGAGAGAACAGGAGAGAGGGAGAACAGGAGAGAGGGAGAACAGGAGAGAACAGAAGAGAGGGAGAACAGGAGAGAACAGGAGAGAACAGGAGAGAGGGAGAACAGGAGAGAACAGGAGAGAGGGAGAACAGGAGAGAGGGAGAACGGGACAGAACAGGAGAGAGGGAGAACGGGACAGAACAGGAGAGAGGGAGAACGGGAGAGAAGGAGAACAGGAGAGAACAGGAGAGAGGGAGAACAGGAGAGAACAGGAGAGAGGGAGAACAGGAGAGAACAGGAGAGAGGGAGAACGGGACAGAACAGGAGAGAGGGAGAACAGGAGAGAACAGGAGAGAACAGGAGAGAGGGAGAACAGTGGTGAGAGAGAGAACAGGAGAGAGGGAGAACAGGAGAGAGGGAGAACAGGAGAGAGGGAGAACAGGAGAGAGGGAGAACAGGAGAGAGGGAGAACAGGAGAGAACAGGAGAGAGGGAGAACAGGAGAGAGGGAGAACAGGAGAGAACAGGAGAGAGGGAGAACAGGAGATAGGGAGAACAGGAGAGAGGGAGAACAGGAGAGAGGGAGAACAGGAGAGAGGGAGAACAGGAGAGAACAGGAGAGAGGGAGAACAGGAGAGAGGGAGAACAGGAGAGAACAGGAGAGAGGGAGAACAGGAGAGAGGGAGAACAGGTGAGAGGGAGAACAGGAGAGAACAGGAGAGAACAGGAGAGAGGGAGAACAGGAGAGAACAGGAGAGAGGGAGAACAGGAGAGAGGGAGAACAGGAGAGAGGGAGAACAGGTGAGAGGGAGAACAGGTGAGAGGGAGAACAGGAGAGAGGGAGAACAGGAGAGAGGGAGAAGAGTGGTGAGAGACAGAACAGGAGAGAGGGAGAACAGGAGAGAGGGAGAACAGGTGAGAGGGAGAACAGGTGAGAGGGAGAACAGGAGAGAGGGAGAACAGGAGAGAGGGAGAACAGGTAAGAACAGGAGAGAGGGAGAACAGGAGAGAGGGAGAACAGGAGAGAACAGGAGAGAACAGGAGAGAGGGAGAACAGGAGAGAACAGGAGAGAGGGAGAACAGGAGAGAACAGGAGAGAGGGAGAACAGGAGAGAGGGAGAACAGGAGAGAGGGAGAACAGGAGAGAACAGGAGAGAGGGAGAACAGGAGAGAACAGGAGAGAACGGGAGAGAGGGAGAACAGGAGAGAACAGGAGAAAGGGAGAACAGGACAGAACAGGAGAGAGGGAGAACAGGAGAGAGGGAGAACAGGAGAGAGGGAGAACAGGAGAGAACAGGAGAGAGGGAGAACAGGAGAGAACAGGAGAGAGGGAGAACAGGAGAGAACAGGAGAGAGGGAGAACAGGAGAGAGGGAGAACAGGAGAGAACAGGAGAGAGGGAGAACAGGAGAGAACAGGAGAGAGGGAGAACAGGAGAGAGGGAGAACAGGAGAGAACAGGAGAGAGGGAGAACAGGAGAGAACAGGAGAGAGGGAGAACAGGAGAGAGGGAGAACAGGAGAGAGGGAGAACAGGAGGAGAACAGGAGAGAGGGAGAACAGGAGAGAGGGAGAACAGGAGAGAACAGGAGAGAGGGAGAACAGGAGAGAGGGAGAACAGGAGAGAACAGGAGAGAGGGAGAACAGGAGAGAACAGGAGAGAGGGAGAACAGGAGAGAACAGGAGAGAGGGAGAACAGGAGAGAGTGAGAACAGGAGAGAACAGGAGAGAGGGAGAACAGGAGAGAACAGGAGAGAGGGAGAACAGGAGAGAACAGGAGAGAGGGAGAACAGGAGAGAGAGGGAGAACAGGAGAGAACAGGAGAGAGGGAGAACAGGAGAGAACAGGAGAGAACAGGAGAGAGGGAGAACAGGAGAGAGGGAGAACAGGAGAGAGGGAGAACAGGAGAGAGGGAGAACAGGAGAGAACAGGAGAGAGGGAGAACAGGAGAGAACAGGAGAGAGGGAGAACGGGACAGAACAGGAGAGAGGGAGAACAGGAGAGAACAGGAGAGAACAGGAGAGAGGGAGAACAGGAGAGAGGGAGAACAGTGGTGAGAGAGAGAACAGGAGAGAGGGAGAACAGGAGAGAGGGAGAACAGGAGAGAGGGAGAACAGGAGAGAGGGAGAACAGGAGAGAGGGAGAACAGGTAAGAACAGGAGAGAGGGAGAACAGGAGAGAGGGAGAACAGGAGAGAGGGAGAACAGGAGAGAGGGAGAACAGTGGTGAGAGACAGAACAGGAGAGAGGGAGAACAGGTGAGAGGGAGAACAGGTGAGAGGGAGAACAGGAGAGAGGGAGAACAGGAGAGAGGGAGAACAGGTAAGAACAGGAGAGAGGGAGAACAGGAGAGAACAGGAGAGAACAGGAGAGAACAGGAGAGAGGGAGAACAGGAGAGAGGGAGAACAGGAGAGAACAGGAGAGAGGGAGAACAGGAGAGAGGGAGAACAGGAGAGAGGGAGAACAGGAGAGAGGGAGAACAGGAGAGAACAGGAGAGAGGGAGAACAGGAGAGAGGGAGAACAGGAGAGAACAGGGGAGAGGGAGAACAGGAGAGAACAGGAGAGAGGGAGAACAGGAGAGAGGGAGAACAGGAGAGAACAGGAGAGAGGGAGAACAGGAGAGAACAGGATAGAGGGAGAACAGGAGAGAGGGAGAACAGGAGAGAACAGGAGAGAGGGAGAACAGGAGAGAGGGAGAACAGGAGAGAACAGGAGAGAGGGAGAACAGGAGAGAGGGAGAACAGGAGAGAACAGGAGAGAGGGAGAACAGGAGAGAACAGGAGAGAGGGAGAACAGGAGAGAACAGGAGAGAGGGAGAACAGGAGAGAGGGAGAACAGGAGAGAACAGGAGAGAGGGAGAACAGGAGAGAACAGGAGAGAGGGAGAACAGGAGAGAGGGAGAACAGGAGAGAGGGAGAACAGGAGAGAGGGAGAACAGGAGAGAACAGGAGAGAGGGAGAACAGGAGAGAGGGAGAACAGGAGAGAACAGGAGAGAGGGAGAACAGGAGAGAACAGGAGAGAGGGAGAACAGGAGAGAGGGAGAACGGGACAGAACAGGAGAGAGGGAGAACGGGACAGAACAGGAGAGAGGGAGAACGGGAGAGAAGGAGAACAGGAGAGAACAGGAGAGAGGGAGAACAGGAGAGAACAGGAGAGAGGGAGAACAGGAGAGAACAGGAGAGAGGGAGAACGGGACAGAACAGGAGAGAGGGAGAACAGGAGAGAACAGGAGAGAACAGGAGAGAGGGAGAACAGTGGTGAGAGAGAGAACAGGAGAGAGGGAGAACAGGAGAGAGGGAGAACAGGAGAGAGGGAGAACAGGAGAGAGGGAGAACAGGAGAGAGGGAGAACAGGAGAGAGGGAGAACAGGAGAGAACAGGAGAGAGGGAGAACAGGAGAGAGGGAGAACAGGAGAGAACAGGAGAGAGGGAGAACAGGAGATAGGGAGAACAGGAGAGAGGGAGAACAGGAGAGAGGGAGAACAGGAGAGAGGGAGAACAGGAGAGAACAGGAGAGAGGGAGAACAGGAGAGAGGGAGAACAGGAGAGAACAGGAGAGAGGGAGAACAGGAGAGAGGGAGAACAGGTGAGAGGGAGAACAGGAGAGAACAGGAGAGAACAGGAGAGAGGGAGAACAGGAGAGAACAGGAGAGAGGGAGAACAGGAGAGAGGGAGAACAGGAGAGAGGGAGAACAGGTGAGAGGGAGAACAGGTGAGAGGGAGAACAGGAGAGAGGGAGAACAGGAGAGGGGGAGAAGAGTGGTGAGAGACAGAACAGGAGAGAGGGAGAACAGGAGAGAGGGAGAACAGGTGAGAGGGAGAACAGGTGAGAGGGAGAACAGGAGAGAGGGAGAACAGGAGAGAGGGAGAACAGGTAAGAACAGGAGAGAGGGAGAACAGGAGAGAGGGAGAACAGGAGAGAACAGGAGAGAACAGGAGAGAGGGAGAACAGGAGAGAACAGGAGAGAGGGAGAACAGGAGAGAACAGGAGAGAACAGGAGAACAGGAGAGAACAGGAGAGAACAGGAGAGAGGGAGAACAGGAGAGAGGGAGAACAGGAGAGAACAGGAGAGAGGGAGAACAGGAGAGAACAGGAGAGAACGGGAGAGAGGGAGAACAGGAGAGAACAGGAGAAAGGGAGAACAGGACAGAACAGGAGAGAGGGAGAACAGGAGAGAGGGAGAACAGGAGAGAGGGAGAACAGGAGAGAACAGGAGAGAGGGAGAACAGGAGAGAACAGGAGAGAGGGAGAACAGGAGAGAACAGGAGAGAGGGAGAACAGGAGAGAGGGAGAACAGGAGAGAACAGGAGAGAGGGAGAACAGGAGAGAACAGGAGAGAGGGAGAACAGGAGAGAGGGAGAACAGGAGAGAACAGGAGAGAGGGAGAACAGGAGAGAACAGGAGAGAGGGAGAACAGGAGAGAGGGAGAACAGGAGAGAGGGAGAACAGGAGAGAACAGGAGAGAGGGAGAACAGGAGAGAACAGGAGAGAGGGAGAACAGGAGAGAACAGGAGAGAGGGAGAACAGGAGAGAGGGAGAACAGGAGAGAACAGGAGAGAGGGAGAACAGGAGAGAACAGGAGAGAGGGAGAACAGGAGAGAACAGGAGAGAGGGAGAACAGGAGAGAGTGAGAACAGGAGAGAACAGGAGAGAGGGAGAACAGGAGAGAACAGGAGAGAGGGAGAACAGGAGAGAACAGGAGAGAGGGAGAACAGGAGAGAGGGAGAACAGGAGAGAACAGGAGAGAGGGAGAACAGGAGAGAACAGGAGAGAACAGGAGAGAGGGAGAACAGGAGAGAGGGAGAACAGGAGAGAGGGAGAACAGGAGAGAGGGAGAACAGGAGAGAACAGGAGAGAGGGAGAACAGGAGAGAACAGGAGAGAGGGAGAACGGGACAGAACAGGAGAGAGGGAGAACAGGAGAGAACAGGAGAGAACAGGAGAGAGGGAGAACAGGAGAGACGGAGAACAGGAGAGAGGGAGAACAGGAGAGAGGGAGAACAGGAGAGAACAGGAGAGAGGGAGAACAGGAGAGAGGGAGAACAGGAGAGAACAGGGGAGAGGGAGAACAGGAGAGAACAGGAGAGAGGGAGAACAGGAGAGAGGGAGAACAGGAGAGAACAGGAGAGAGGGAGAACAGGAGAGAACAGGATAGAGGGAGAACAGGAGAGAGGGAGAACAGGAGAGAACAGGAGAGAGGGAGAACAGGAGAGAGGGAGAACAGGAGAGAACAGGAGAGAGGGAGAACAGGAGAGAGGGAGAACAGGAGAGAACAGGAGAGAGGGAGAACAGGAGAGAACAGGAGAGAGGGAGAACAGGAGAGAACAGGAGAGAGGGAGAACAGGAGAGAGGGAGAACAGGAGAGAACAGGAGAGAGGGAGAACAGGAGAGAACAGGAGAGAGGGAGAACAGGAGAGAGGGAGAACAGGAGAGAGGGAGAACAGGAGAGAACAGGAGAGAGGGAGAACAGGAGAGAGGGAGAACAGGAGAGAACAGGAGAGAGGGAGAACAGGAGAGAGGGAGAACAGGAGAGAACAGGAGAGAGGGAGAACAGGAGAGAACAGGAGAGAGGGAGAGAACAGGAGAGAGGGAGAACAGGAGAGAACAGGAGAGAGGGAGAACAGGAGAGAGGGAGAACATGAGAGAACAGGAGAGAGGGAGAACAGGAGAGAGGGAGAACAGGAGAGAACAGGAGCGAGGGAGAACAGGAGAGAGGGAGAACAGGAGAGAACAGGAGAGAGGGAGAAGATGAGAGAGGGAGAACAGGAGAGAGGGAGAACAGGAGAGAACAGGAGAGAGGGAGAACAGGAGAGAGGGAGAGAGGGAGAACAGGAGAGAACAGGAGAGAGGGAGAACAGGAGAGACCAGGAGAGAGGGAGAACAGGAGAGAGGGAGAACAGGAGAGAACAGGAGAGAGGGAGAACAGGAGAGAACAGGAGAGAGGGAGAACAGGAGAGAGGGAGAACAGGAGAGAAAAGGGGAGAGGGAGAACAGGAGGGAGAACAGGAGAGAATAGGAGAGAGGGAGAACAGGAGAGAGGGAGAACAGGAGAGAACAGGAGAGAGGGAGAACAGGAGAGAGGGAGAACAGGAGAGAGGGAGAACAGGAGAGACAAGGGGAGAGGGAGAACAGGAGGGAGAACAGGAGAGAATAGGAGAGAGGGAGAACAGGAGAGAGGGAGAACAGGAGAGAACAGGAGAGAGGGAGAACAGGAGAGGACAGGAGAGAGGGAGAACAGGAGAGGACAGGAGAGAGGGAGAACAGGAGAGAACAGGAGAGAGGGAGAACAGGAGAGAACAGGAGAGAGGGAGAACAGGAGAGGACAGGAGAGAGGGAGAACAGGAGAGAGGGAGAACAGGAGAGAACAGGAGAGAGGGAGAACAGGAGAGAACAGGAGAGAGGGAGAACAGGAGAGAGGGGGAACAGGAGAGAACGGGAGAGAGGGAGAACAGGAGAGAGGGAGAACAGGAGAGAACAGGAGAGAGGGAGAACAGGAGAGAGGGAGAACAGGAGAGAACAGGAGAGAGGGAGAACAGGAGAGAACAGGAGAGAGGGAGAACAGGAGAGAGGGAGAACAGGAGAGAACAGGAGAGAGGGAGAACTGGTGCGAGAGAAAGAACAGGGGGGAGAGGGAGAACAGAGTAGAGAGAGAGAGAATGGGAGAGAGAGAGATCAGGGGAGAGAGAGAGAACAGGAGAGAGGGAGAACAGGAGAGAGAGAGATGGAATAGGTCTATTGATTGCTATATGAGCTCTCTAAATGGTTTTCTGTGACTTTCTGAGTTTGCAACTATATCCTAGTCTGCGGTAAACATTTCTTGGCCATAATTATTGGCAATCAATTCAGGATGTTCTCCTGTGTTTATATAGTGTCTGAGGCGATGTCCACCTTGGCGCAGCGAAGCTCCACTTGTGAGGTGGTTTCACCTTGTTAAGATCATCTACGCTGAACTGGATTTCTTCCTAGAAGGCGTTGTGCGACTCAATGGCAGGGATGAGAAATCGAACAGAGGACCTCAATGGAAATAAACCTTCGGGCTTTATTGTGTATGATTCCCTATCATTTTGTTACGTATGTAGTGTTGTCTCTGGCTGGAGCAGCCAACTTCTTCAAATACATTCAATCAATCAATGAACAACACTGATATATAATGCCCCCTTTGTCCCTAAAGGTTTCCTCTTGCAACAGAGTTGTAGTGACTGATATCATTTTCAAATAGTTTAGTGTGTCGACATCCTCATGGTCTGTTATATCAATATTTTTTTATTTTACTTTTTATTTCAACTTTATTTAACCAGGTAGGCCAGTTGAAAACAAGTTCTCATTTACAACTGCGACCTGGCCAAGATAAAGCAAAGCAGTGCGACAAAAACAACAACAAACATACAGTCAATAATAAACAAACATACAGTCAATAATACAATAGAGAAAGTCTATATACAGTGTGTGCAAATGAGGTAGGATAAGTGGGGTGAGGCAATAAAGAGGCCATAGTGGCGAAATTATTACAGTATGATGAATTAAACACTGGGGTGATGTGCAGAAGATGAGTGTGCAAGTAGCGGTACTGGGGTGCAAAGGAGCAAAAATAAATAACAATATGGTGATGAGGAAGTTGGATGGGCTATTTATAGATTGGCTATGTCCAGGTGCATATTGATTGATTGTAGGTTAATGTATTTGTACAGTTTAAAAGAAAGCGTGTGTATCTTCCTCCTTCGCCCTCATTTTGGCTTAATAAAACATAATACTCCCCATAATCAGGAATACACAAGGTTCACACGTGTGCAAACACTGACACATCTCATGTATTCAGTTAACCGAGTCCAAAATAGCTGTGAGACTGTGGAAAGCCTAGTGTGAAATGAGAGAGTCGGTGATTATGCGCAGCGGGCATACGATATCCTGTCCACATGGTTGAATAAAACAGCAGGGCTTTTAAAAAGATATCTCATTTACATATCATCTTGCTCTCTCTCAATGTCTCCATCTCAGTGTCTCTCTTGCCCCCACCCCCAACTCTTATTTATTTCCAATTGCTCACAACCAATTACCAAACTACTGAAGGTGAGCCTTTCTGTATGTTACTATGCTGAAACACAAACCCAGTGTCTGTCAATATGTGGATTAATAGTTGCTGCTACTCGCTGTTTATTATCTATGCATAGTCACTTCACCCCTACCTACAAATGACCTCGACGGCCCTGTACCCCCGCACATTGACTCGGTACCGGTACTGAGTTGGTAGAGCATGGTGAAAAGTCTAAAAATGTATGCACTCACTAGCGTAAATTGCTTTGGTTAAGAGCGTCTGCCAAATTACTAGAGGATACATCCTCCAATTCCAGAAGGTTTGTATGTAATCATTATTTCAACATGGATGTTTGAAACCTTGCCTGATCATCAATTGATCTCCTTGTCATTAAGGAAGGCATAGCACACATTAGATTGAAAAAACAGGAGGAATCTGTATATATATACAGTATACAGTGGGGCAAAAAAAGTATTTAGTCAGCCACCAATTGTGCAAGTTCTCCTACTTAAAAAGATGGGAGAGGCCTGTAATTTTCATCATAGGTACACTTCAACTATGACAGTCAAAATGAGAGAAAAAAATCCAGAAAATCACATTGTAGGATTTTTAATGAATTGATTTGCAAATTATGGTGGAAAATAAGTATTTGGTCAATAACAAAAGTTTATCTCAAAACTATCTCAAAATGACAGAGGTCAAACGTGTAAGTCTTCACAAGGTTTTCACACACTGTTGCTGGTATTTTGGCCCATTCCTCCATGCAGATCTCCTCTAGAGCAGTGATGTTTTGGGGCTGTTGCTGGGCAACACGGACTTTCAACTCCCTCCAAAGATTTTCTATGGGGTTGAGATCTGGAGACTGGCTAGGCCACTCCAGGACCTTGAAATGCTTCTTACGAAGCCACTCCTTCGTTGCCCGGACGGTGTGTTTGGGATCATTGTCATGCTGAAAGACCCAGCCACGTTTCATCTTCAATGCCCTTGCTGATGGAAGGAGGTTTTCACTCAAAATCTCACGATACATGCCCCATTCATTCTTTCCTTTACACGGATCAGTCGTCCTGGTCCCTTTGCAGAAAAACAGCCCCAAAGCATGATGTTTCCACCCCCATGCTTCACAGTAGGTATGGTGTTCTTTGGATGCAACTCAGCATTCTTTGTCCTCCAAACACGACGAGTTGAGTTTTTACCAAAAAGTTATATTTTGGTTCCATCTGACCATATGACATTCTCCCAATCTTCTTCTGGATCATCCAAATGCTCTCTATCAAACTTCAGACGGGCCTGGACATGTACTGGCTTAAGCAGGGGGACACGTCTGGTACTGCAGGATTTGAGTACCTGGCGGTGTAGTATGTTACTGATGGTAGGCTTTGTTACTTTGGTCCCAGATCTCTGCAGGTCATTCACTAGGACCCCCGTGTGGTTCTGGGATGTTTGCTCACCATTCTTGTGTTCATTTTGACCCCACGGGGTGAGATCTTGCATGGAGCCCCAGATCGAGGGAGATTATCAGTGGTCTTGTATGTCTTCCATTTCCTATGAATTGCTCCCAGTTGATTTCTTCAAACCAAGCTGCTTACCTATTGCAGATTCAGTCTTCCCAGCCTGGTGCAGGTCTACAATTTTGTTTCTGGTGTCCTTTGACAGCTCTTTGGTCTTGGCCATAGTGGAGTTTGGAGTGTGATCGTTTGAGGTTGTGGACAGGTGTCTTTTATACTGATAACATGTTCAAACAGGTGCCATTAATACAGGTAACGAGTGGAGGTCAGAGGAGCCTATCAAAGAAGAAGTTACAGGTCTGTGAGAGCCAGAAATCTTGCTTGTTTGTAGGTGACCAAATACTTATTTTCCACCATAATTTGCAAATAAATTCATTAAAAATCCTACAATTTGATTTTCTGGATTTTCTTTCTCATTTTGTCTGTCATAGTTGAAGTGTACCTATGATGAAGATTACAGGCCTCTCTCATGTTTTTAAGTGGGAGAACTTGCACAATTGGTGGCTGACTAAATACTTTTTTGCCCCACTGTATATATATGTCACTGCTTCTGTGGTTTACACAAGCCATCAAACCGGGCTATAGCTGGCTGTTCCACTCCTTCCCTGTGAATCCTTCAAATGTAAACAGCACGCTTGTTATTGTTTATCTTCAAACGATATAGGGTTAGGAGATCAGATGAAACAGGGAAATGAGTCTTCTGCATTTATCCCAATCCCTCTGAATCAGAGAGGTGCGGAGGGATGCCTTAATCGACATCCACGTCATCAGTGCCCAGGAACAGCGGGTTAACTGTCTTGCTCAGGGGCAATACGACAGATTTTTACCTTGTCAACTTGGTTATTCGATCCAGCAATCTTTCGGTTACTGGCCCAACGCTCCGACCCGACAGGCTACCTGCCACCCCATAAACAGATATACATTCCAATGAGGTCTGTGATTAAATATGGTTTCCTGGCCCCGGGAATGAAACATGTGACCTCACTTTATGCCCCAGCCATTATTCCTTACGGCCAAAAGCCTCCCATTCAACGGTCACAAAGCAGCAGCCAACCACCACTATGCTGGGGCTATTTTCAGTGCCAGAGAGAGAGGGAGGGAAAGAGAGAGATGTGGGGAGGCATTGAGCGGCGGCGAACACATGCAGACCAGTCTGCTTTCTCGCGTTCTCTCTCTCCCTCTACTTCCGTCAAACACTCATCCACACAGACACACAATCTGGCATGCTGGTGGTGCGTTGACCACCACCACGTTGCCTAGGCAACCCACAAGGCAACGCTTTTGAGCTGTAAATAAAGGAGGAAGCCGGGCCGGGAGCTTGGAGGAGCTTGGTGTTTGATGGCTATATTTAGCATGTGATTGGGGGCACAATCACAGAGGCATTAATCGTAAACTACTCAGAAAGTGGAGACGTGTAGGGGTTAATGGTGGATGCAGTTTGTGAACAGAGAGAGAGAGAGAGAGGTGTCGCAAGAACAAGTGCTCATAAAACCAACCAACCGTTCTCTCTACAACTATGGCTGCCTGTCCCATCTTTAGACACTGTACAGTTCTGCTCTCTGCATCAGATATGCCTTAGAACCCAGTAGTAGACAAATCTAGTTAATGTCATACAGTACGTCAGAGTCTAAGACAGTGGTATTCAAACTTTTTCAGCGGGGAACCTTTTTCTACCAGAATTTCTGGGGACCCCACCCAAAATCTAATGATAAAACCTTCAAATCGGTACATTTATATTTTTAAATCAACAAATAACCTTAAATTGATTGCATTTTCGCTCTTATTAAAATGAAATGAAAACAATAAAATCATCGGGACTTTTAATTTCCACCCCGGGGACCCCACTGCAGTTCCCCACAAAGGTTTGCGACCCCGACTTTGAATACCACATGTTACGTCTATCCTGCCCAACCTACACTTCATATACAAAACTATGTGGACACTTTAATATTATTATTATTATTATATTATGGATTCTGCTAGTTCAGCCAGGTGTAAAAAAAAAAAAAAAATCGAGCACACAGCCATGCAATCTCCATAGACAAACATTGGCAGTAGAAGGGACTTACTGAAAAGCTCAGTGACTTTCAACGTGGCACCGTCATAGGATGCCACCTTTCCACCAAGTCAGTTATTACATTTCTGCCCTGCTGGAACTGCCCCTGTCAACTGTAAGTGCTGTTATTGTGAAGTGGAAACGTCTAGGAGCAGCAATGGCTCAGCCGCGAAGTGGTAGGCCTATACAAACTCACAGAACGGGACCACCAAATGCTGAAGCGCGTAATGTTTAAAAATAGTCTGTCCTCAGTTGCAACACTGATGACCGAGTTCCAAACTGCCTCTGGAAGTAACATCAGCACAAGAACAGTTGGTCAGGAGCGTCAGGAAAGGGGTTTCCATGGCCGAGGATGGGCTGGAGTGGTGTAAAGCTTGCCACCATTGGACTCTGGAGCAGTGGAAACACGTTCTTCAAATCATATCAAATTGTATTTGTCACGTGCGCCGAATACAACAGGTGTAGACCTTATTGTGAAAATCTTACTTACAAGCCCTTAATCAACAGTGCATACATTTTAGGTCCCCACAAGGAAATAAAAACAAGTAAGTGTGTGTGTGTGTGTGTGTGTGTGTGTGTGTGTGTGTGTGTGTGTGTGTGTGTGTGTGTGTGTGTGTGTGTGTGTGTGTGTGTGTGTGTGTGTGTGTGTGTGTGTGTGTGTGTGTGTGTGTGTGTGTGTGTGTGTGTGTGTGTGTGTGTGTGTTGACTGGTGATCCTTGATGGAGAGCACTGTGGCACACATAATCTGCTCTCGACACACAGGCTGTCCGTTAGCTAATGTCATGAACGGCCCTCACAGGGCCACAACATATAACATGCCAAATTCCAGGCCTCCATTTGGAGACGGCTAATGGCTCAGACAAATATGGAAGTGGAATGAAATGAAAGACAAGGAGAGAGTGAGAGGGAGAGAGAGAGAGAGAGAGAGAGAGAGAGTGAGAGTGAGAGAGAGACAAAGTGAAACGAATACAAATATACAGAATATTGTGCATACAAAAAGGCACTAAAGTAATACTGCAAAAACAAACATGGCAAAGGAATACACCTGTTGGCCATATGCAAATCCTTATGTCTGGATCAAATCCAGCACAACACCTCACTGAGTAACTGCCTCCTTCTTTTCAAGCATGGTGGTGTATCAGCTAAGACGGTGCTGACAGAGAGGGCTGCCTCGCTTCTAGTCCTTATTCAACTTTGCAGTATTTTGTTTTTTTATGTACTATTTCTTGTTGTTAGCCCAGAAAATCTTTAGTGTTATTACGTACAGCTGGGAACAACTAATTGACTTACCAGCATTACGACCAGCACCATGACCAGGAATGCAACTATCCCCAAGCGGAACCTTTGTCCGCACCACCCAGGGCATTTCAACTGATCCCAGAGGCCGACCGAAAACAACGCCGCCGGAGAAGAGGAAGACAGAGCAGTCTTCTGGTCAGACTTCGGAGGCGCTGAAGAAATTTGGCATGTCACCTAAAAACCTCAAACTTTTACAGATGCACAATTGAGAGCATCCTGTCGAGCTGTATCACAGCCTGGTACGGCAACTGCACCGCCCACAACCGCAGTGCTCTCCAGAAGGTGGTGCGGTCTGGGGGAAAACTACCTGCCCTCCAGATCACCTACAGCACCCGATGTCACAGGAAGGCCAAAAAGAACATCAAGGACAACAACCACCTGAGCCACTTCCTGTTCACCCCGCTATCATCCAGAAGGTGAGGTCAGTACAGGTGTATCAAAGCTGGGACCAAGAGACTGAAAAACAGCTTCTATCTCAAGGCCATCAGACTGTTAAACAGCCATCACTAGCACAGAGAGGCTGCCGCCTACTTATTGACTTGAAATCAAGTGTAGTAACTTTAATAACTCCACTTTAATCATGTTGACATATCTTGCATTACTCATCTCATACACTACCATTCAAAAGTTTGGGGTCACTTAGAAATGTCCCTTGTTTTTTAAAGAAAAGCTGGAAACGGCAGCTAATCCAAGTTCATCATTTTCAAAGGCTAATTGACCATTAGAAAACCCTTTGGTAATTATGTTAGCACAGCTGAAAACTGTTGTGCTGATTTAAAGAAGGAATAAAACTGGCCTTCTTTAGACTAGTTGAGCATCTGGAGCGTCAGCATTTGTGGGTTCGATTACAGGCTCAAAATGTCCAGAAACAAATAACTTTCCTCTGAAACTCATAAATCTATTCTTGTTCTGAGAAATGAAGGCTATTACATGCGAGAAATTGCCAAGAAACTGAAGATCTCGTACAACACTGTGTACTATTCCCTTCACAGAACAGCGCAAACTGGCCCTAACCAGAATAGAAAGAAGAGTGGGAGACCCCTGTGCACAACTGAGCAAGAGGACAAGTACGTTAGAATGTCTAGTTTGAGAAACAGACGCCTCACAAGTCCTCAACTGTCAGCTTAATTAAATAGTACCCGCAAAACACCAGTCTCAACGTCAATAGTGAAGAGGCGACTCAGGGATGCTGGGCTTTTAGGCAGAGTTGCAAAGAAAAAGCCATATCTCAGACGCGCCAATAAAAATAAAAGATTAGGCAAAAGAACACAGACACTGGACAGAGGAACGCTGCCTAGAAGGCCAGTGTTCACTGTTGACGTTGAGACTGGGTTTAGCTAACACAACGTGACATTGGAACACAGGAGTGATGGTTGCTGATAATGGGCCTCTGTACGCTTATGTAGATATTCCATAAAAAAATTACCTTTTCCAACTACAATAGTCATTTACAACATTAACAATGTCTACACTGTATTTCTGATCAATTTTATGTTATTTTAAATGGACAAAAAAATAGCTTTTCTTTCAAAAACAAGGACATTTCTAAGTGATCCCAAACTTTTGAATGGTAGTGTATGTTTATACTGTACTCTATACTATCTATTTCACATTAGCCTATGACCCTGTCATTGTTCATACATATATTTATATTTACATATTCTTATTCCATTCATGAATGGCCAAGTTACAGTTTTGACTTAACTCTGCTTGAAAATCTCTGGCAATACTTGAAAACTGCTGGCAAACAATGATCAACAAGGACAAAGATTGAAGAATTAAAAAAGAATCATGGGTAAATATTGCACAATCCAGGTGTGAAAAACTTACCCAACACTTACCGTAGACTTACCCAACACTTACCGTAGACTTACCCAACACTTACCGTAGACTTACCCAACACTTACCGTAGACTTACCCAACACTTACCGTAGACTTACTCAACACTTACCATAGACTTACCCAACACTTACCGTAGACTTACCCAACACTTACCGTAGACTTACCCAACACTTACCGTAGACTTATCCAAGACTTACCGTAGACTTACCCAACACTTTACCGTAGACTTACCCAACACTTACCGTAGACTTACCCAACACTTTACCGTAGACTTACCCAACACTTACCGTAGACTTACCTAACACTTACCGTAGACTTACCCAAGAAGCCTCACAGCAATAATCGATGCAAAAGGATTTTCTGACATGTATTGACTCAGGGAGCTGAATACTTACGCAATGACTATACAATGAATGTTTATTTCTTGAAATGTACCCGATTTACTGACCTTCATGTCATATAGTAATAATGGACTGTCATTTCTCTTTGCTTATTTGAGCTGTTACCAAATAGGTCTATCTTCTGTATACCACCCCTACATTGTCACAACACAACTGATTGGGTCAAACGCATTAAGAAGGAAATAAATTTCACAAATTAACTGTTAATTGTAATGCATTCCAGGTGACAACCTCATGAAGCTGGTTAAGAGAATGCCAAGCGTGTGCAAAGCTGTCAAAGGCTAAGGGTGGCTACTCTGAAGAATCTCAAATATAATTATATTTGGTTTTGTTTAACACTTTTTTGGTTACTACGTGATGTGTTATTGCATAGTTTCGATCTCTTCACTATTATTCTATAATGTAGAAAATAGTAAAAATAAAGAAAAACCCTTGAATGAGTAGGTGTGTCCAAACTTTTGACTGGTACAATATTTTTTTCCCACTTTGACATTACAGAGTATTTTCTAAGATTGTTGACAAAAAAAATACAAATTAAATCCATTTAAATCGCACTTTGTAACACAATAAAATGTCAAAAAATCCAAGGGGTCTGAATACTTTTGCAAGGCTCTGTATAAAACAGATTATATATTTCCCTGACACACAGTCTGACCAAACTAATCCTCTCAACTAGACATAGGATATGTCCCAAATGGCACCATTTTCCCTATATAGTGCACTACATTTGACCAGAGCTCTATGGGCCCTGGTCAGAAGTATTGCATTTTAATGTAATCAGGTATTATTTGGGACATAGACACAGCCATTGAAACGCACCATACAGGGAGGTGGGGGATACTTTGTGTGGCAACAAGTGATTGTAACACAGGAAAAAATGTCTATTTAAATGTGCTGTCCAGTATCGTTCATAAAATAAAATAAAACTATTAAACCTCCACTACAGAAGCAGGTTTTGCTTAAACGACAACAGCATCCTTCTCTCTTTCCAAGTTCCATCCTGTGGTTCCGCTGTATTTAGATCAATAACTGTACAGGGTTTCCCATGGGGGCCTCAATTAAGGTCAAACGGTCCCAAACGTAATCTATTGACAAACAGGCAACAGACTCATCGAGTCAGTCATCACTATATTCACATGCAGCTCTATGGGCATCACCAGTAACGTTACAGTACTGCTCACTGAGGATGGAGTGTGTGTGTGTGTGTGTGTGTGTGTGTGTGTGTGTGTGTGTGTGTGTGTGTGTGTGTGTGTGTGTGTGTGTGCGTGCGTGCGTGCGTGCGTGCGTGCGTGCGTGCGTGCGTGCGTGCGTGCGTGCGTGCGTGCGTGCGTGTGTGTACCTGTGTGTGTGTGTACCTGTGTGTGTGTGTACCTGTGTGTGTTTGTTCCCCATCACATAGCCCTATTGGGCAATGGACTGCACCACTCAGGGGGAGAGTATGACCTCCTTTTTTTCAAATGACCTTAAAGACATGCAGCACCGGAAACTGAGAGAGCTGGGACCGATACGACAAGTGTCTACCAGATTTCCATTGAGAGGCTATGGAGAGGGAAAAAGAGAAGGGAATGGAGGGAAGAGTGGAGAGGAGATGGGGGGTGTATGCACTGAGCATTCTGACTCTTTGTGGTAACATTTATACAACAAACCCCGGAGTATTCAGTGAAAGTCCAACATTGATTGACTGAGTGTGGAGAGGAGAGAGGGAGGACCTGGTAGATTCTTTCAATCTGATCCTCCCACATCACTTCACTTCCTTACACACACCAAAAAGCCATTAAAACCCTCCCCCAGTCTAGAGTGGAACCAGAAGACTCTGATTGCCTCTAAAATCTACTCTGACAGACAGAAGCTCAGAGCTCCTAAAGAAGACAGTAGTTTGGCCCTAGCCTATCTCTCTCCCTAGGTTCACAGCTGGAGAGGTTTATTAGACTTCGTCCCAAATGGCATCCTATTCCCTACATAGTGCACAACTTTTGAGGGCTCTGGTCAAAATAAGTGCACTATGTAGGGAATAGGGTGCCATTTGGGAAGCAGACTTCAACTATTGGCATCATGGTTGGTGTCGCAAACCCAGTCTCAGAATACCACGGGATAACAACAGCAAGTGTGGCAGGTTTCAAACCACTTTGGTTCTCTCACGATACTGGATAAGTCAAAATTGGCCACTAAAACCCAGAATCACAGTCAACACGTTGAGCCTTTATTAGCCAATCTGTGCTGAGCAGGGGGAAGGGGGATACAGTAAGCCTATTACAGGTCATTCTGCTTTTTACAACAGCAGGTTGTGTGGTGTTCCGGTTTCCATACAGTCATACCGTTTCTGTACCATCCCGGGGTATATGGTGTTACGGAATGTGCACACACACAAGGGGCACTATAAAAACATGTTCAAAAACAGGGATCTTGATCCAGGAGGGGATTGAATGTCTTTGCTGTGACCAAGAAACTTGGTCTTGACATCTAGGCACTTAGCTAGTAAGTTCGCAAACCAAATGCACACCCCCACAGCACCTGCTGAAAATCATACCTTTTGGTATTTCGGAAAACCCCGGTATATGGTGTAACAGTATATGGTATAAACGGTATACGTATAAACGGTATACGGTAAAAACTGTATACGTATAAACGGTATACGGTAAAAACTGTATACAGTATAAACGGTATACAGTATAAACGGTATACAGTATAAACGGTATATGTTATAAATGGTATACAGTATAAACGGTATACGTATAAACGGTATACAGTATAAACTGTATACGTATAAACGGTATACGGTAAAAACTGTATACAGTATAAACGGTATACAGTATAAACGGTATACGGTATAAACGGTATATGGTATAAATGATATACAGTATAAACGGTATACGGTAAAAACTGTATACAGTATAAACGGTATACGGTATAAACGGTATACTGTATAAACGGTATACGGTATAAATGGTATACAGTATAAACGGTATATGGTTTAAACGGTATACGGTATAAATGGTATACGGAAAAAACTGTATATGTATAAACGGTATACGGTATAAACTGTATACCTATAAATGGTATACGGTATAAATGGTATATGGTATAAACTGTATACGTATAAACGGTATACGGTAAAAACTGTATACGGTATAAACGGTATACGGTAAAAACTGTATACAGTATAAACGGTATACGGTATAAACGGTATACGGTATAAACGGTATACAGTATAAACGGTATACGGTATAAACTGTATACGGTATAAACGGTATAGGGTATAAATGGTATACAGTATAAACGGTATACGGTATAAACTGTATACGGTATAAACGGTATAGGGTAAAAACTGTATACCTATAAATGGTATACGGTATAAACTGTATACCTATAAATGGTATATGGTATAAACTGTTTTCGGATAAACGGCATACGGTAAAAACTGTATACAGTATAAATGGTATACGGTATAAACGGTATATGGTATAAACGGTATACGGTATAAATGGTATACAGTATAAACGGTATATGGTTTAAACGGTATATGATTTAAACGGTATACGGTATAAACTTATACGTATAAACGGTATACTGTATAAACGGTATACTGTATAAACGGTATAAGGTATAAACGGTATACTGTATAAACGGTATACAGTATAAATGGTATACGGTATAAACGGTATACGGTATAAATGGTATACAGTATAAACGGTATATGGTTTAAATGGTATAAACCTATACGGTATAAACGGTATACTGTATAAACGGTATACGGTATAAACGGTATACGGTATAAATGGTATACGGTATAAACGGTATACGGTAAAAAATGTATACGTATAAACGGTATACGTATAAATGGTATACAGTATAAATGGTATACAGTATAAACGGTATATGGTTTAAATGGTATAAACCTATACGGTATAAACGGTATAAATGGTATATGGTATAAACGGTATACTGTATAAACGGTATACGGTATAAACGGTATACGGTATAAATGGTATACGGTATAAACGGTATACGGTAAAAAATGTATACGTATAAACGGTATACGTATAAATGGTATACAGTATAAATGGTATACGTATAAATGGTATATGGTATAAACGGTATACGGTATAAACGGTATACGGTATAAACGGTATACGTATAAATGGTATACAGTATAAATGGTATACGTATAAATGGTATATGGTATAAACGGTATACGGTATAAACGGTATACGTATAAATGGTATATGGTATAAACGGTATACGGTAAAAACTGTATACGTATAAATGGTATACGGTATAAACGGTATACGGTATAAACGGTATACGTATAAATGGTATATGGTATAAACGGTATACGGTAAAAACTGTATACGTATAAATGGTATACGGTATAAACGGTATACGTATAAATGGTATATGGTATAAACGGTATACGGTATAAACGGTATACGGTATAAATGGTATAAATCAAATCAAATCAAATCAAATCAAATCAAATTTTATTTGTCACATACACATGGTTAGCAGATGTTAATGCGAGTGTAGCGAAATGCTTGTGCTTCTAGTTCCGACAATGCAGTGATAACCAACAAGTAATCTAACTAACAATTCCAAAACTACTGTCTTATACACAGTGTAAGGGGATAAGGAACATGTACATAAGGATATATGAATGAGTGATGGTACAGAGCAGCATACAGTAGATGGTATCGAGTATAGTATATACATATGAGATGAGTGTGTAGACAAAGTAAACAAAGTGGCATAGTTAAAGTGGCTAGTGATACATGTGTTACATAAGGATGCAGTCGATGTTGTAGAGTACAGTATATACATATGCATATGAGATGAATAATGTAGGGTAAGTAACATTATATAAGGTAGCATTGTTTAAAGTGGCTAGTGATATATTTACATCATTTCCCATCAATTTCCATTATTAAAATGGCTGGAGTTGGGTCAGTGTCAATGACAGTGTGTTGGCAGCAGCCACTCAATGTTAGTGGTGGCTATTTAACAGTCTGATGGCCTTGAGATAGAAGCTGTTTTTCAGTCTCTCGGTCCCAGCTTTGATGCACCTGTACTGACCTCGCCTTCTGGATGATAGCGGGGTGAACAGGCAGTGGTTCGGGTGGTTGATGTCCTTGATGATCTTTATGGCCTTCCTGTAACAACGGGTGGTGTAGGTGTCCTGGAGGGCAGGTAGTTTGCCCCCGGTGATGCGTTGTGCAGTCCTCACTACCCTCTGGAGAGCCTTACGGTTGAGGGCGGAGCAGTTGCCGTACCAGGCGGTGATACAGCCCGCCAGGATGCTCTCGATTGTGCATCTGTAGAAGTTTGTGAGTGCTTTTGGTGACAAGCCGAATTTCTTCAGCCTCCTGAGGTTGAATAGGCGCTGCTGCGCCTTCTTCACGACGCTGTCAGTGTGAGTGGACCAATTCAGTTTGTCTGTGATGTGTATGCCGAGGAACTTAAAACTAGCTACCCTCTCCACTACTGTTCCATCGATGTGGATAGGGGTGTTCCCTCTGCTGTTTCCTGAAGTCCACAATCATCTCCTTAGTTTTGTTGACGTTGAGTGTGAGGTTATTTTCCTGACACCACACTCCAAGGGCCCTCACCTCCTCCCTGTAGGCCGTCTCGTCGTTGTTGGTAATCAAGCCTACCACTGTTGTGTCGTCCGCAAACTTGATGATTGAGTTGGAGCGTGCGTGGCCACGCAGTCATGGGTGAACAGGGAGTACAGGAGAGGGCTCAGAACGCACCCTTGTGGGGCCCCCGTGTTGAGGATCAGCGGGGAGGAGATGTTGTTGCCTACCCTCACCACCTGGGGGCGGCCTGTCAGGAAGTCCAGTACCCAGTTGCACAGGGCGGGGTCGAGACCCAGGGTCTCGAGCTTGATGACGAGCTTGGAGGGTACTATGGTGTTGAATGCCGAGCTGTAGTCGATGAACAGCATTCTCACATAGGTATTCCTCTTGTCCAGGTGGGTTAGGGCAGTGTGCAGTGTGCAGTGTGGTTGAGATTGCATCGTCTGCAATCGGTATACGGTATAAACGGTATACGGTAAAAACTGTATACGTATAAACGGTATACGGTATAAATGGTATACGTATAAATGGTATACGGTATAAATGGTATACGGTATAAATGGTATACGGTATAAACGGTATACGGTATAAACTGTATACGTATAAACGGTATACGGTTTTGTCATGTTCTGACCATAGTTCTTTTGTGTTTTCCTTGTTTTAGTGTTGGTCAGGACGTGAGCTGGGTGGGCATTCTATGTTGTGTGTCTAGTTTGTCCGTTTCTATGTATGGCCTGATATGGTTCTCAATCAGAGGCAGGTGTTAGTCATAGTCTCTGATTGTCTCTGATCAGCCAGAAGTTGCCAGAGCAGTCAACCAGCTTGAGCTATCTCTCAGTCCTGAGCGACCCCTCGGTCCTGAGCGACCCCTCGGTCCTGAGCGGCCCCTCGGTCCTGAGCGACCCCTCGGTCCTGAGCGGCCCCTCGGTCCTGAGCTACCCCTCGGTCCTGAGCTACCCCTCGGTCCTGAGCTACCCCTCAGTCATGAGCTATCCCTCAGTCATGAGCTACCCCTCGGTCCTGAGCTACCCCTCAGTCATGAGCTATCCCTCAGTCATGAGCTACCTCTCAGTCATGAGCTGCCCTTCAGTCATGAGGCACCCCTCAGTCCAGAGGCGCTCCTCAGTCTAGTGGGGCCCTTTGTTTGGGTTCCTAGGCCAAGATCGGCGGTGAGGGTCGCCACTCAAAGGACGCTAAGGAGGTGGACAAAGACAATGGTGGAGTGGGGTCCAAGTCCAGCGCCAGAGTCACCAGCGTGGACAGATGCCCACCCAGACCCTCCCCTATAGGTTTAGGTTGTGCGGTCGGAGTCTGCACCTTGGGGGGGGGGGTACTGGCACGTTCTGACCATAGGTCTTTTGTGTTTTCCTTGTTTTAGTGTTGGTCAGGACGTGAGCTGGGTGGGCATTCTATGTTATGTGTCTAGTTTGTCCGTTTCTATGTATGGCCTGATATGGTTCTAAGTCAGAGGCAGGTGTTAGTCATTGTCTCTGATTGGGAACCATATTTAGGTAGCTTGTTTTGTGTTGGGGTTTGTGGGCGGTTGTTTCCTGTCTTTGTGTTCTCTGCACCAGATAGGACTGTTTCGGGTTTTGCCACGTTTGTTATTTTGTATTTGTGTAGTGTTCACGTTATCGTCTTTTATTAAATATGTTGAACACGAACTACGCTGCATTTTGGTCCTCCTCTCCTTCCCAGGAAGAAAACCATTACAGGTATAAACGGTATATTGTATAAACGGTATACTGTATAAACGGTACATTGTATAAACGGTATACTGTATAAACGGTATATTGTATAAACGGTATACTGTATAAACGGTATACTGTATAAACGGTATATTGTATAAACGGTATACTGTATAAACGGTATACTGTATAAACGGTATATTGTATAAACGGTATACTGTATAAACGGTATATTGTATAAACAGTATATTGTATAAACGGTATACGGTATAAACGGTATACGGTATAAATAAACGCTATACGTATAAACGGTATATGGTATAAACGATATACGGTATAAATGATATACGGTATAAATTATATACGGTATAAACTCTACATATTAACGGTATATGGTACAAACACTATACAAATAAATGGTATACGGTATAAACAGTATACGGTATAAACGGTATAAATGATATACGGTATAAACGGTATACGGTATAAACGATATACGGTATAAATGATATACGGTATAAATTATATACGGTATAAACTCTACATATTAACGGTATATGGTACAAACACTATACAAATAAATGGTATACGGTATAAACAGTATACGGTATAAACGGTATACGGTATAAACGCTATACGTATAAACGGTATATGGTATAAACGATATACGGTATAAATGATATACAGTATAAATGATATACGGTATAAATGATATACGGTATAAACGATATACGGTATAAATATATGGTATAAATGATATACAGTATAAATGATATACGGTATAAATGATATACGGTATAAACGATATACGGTATAAATGATATACGGTATAAATTATATACGGTATAAACTCTACATATTAACGGTATATGGTACAAACACTATACAAATAAATGGTATACGGTATAAACAGTATACGGTATACGGTACATGGCCCAAGTCTAAACGGCAGACAGGTGGAAGGATAAGGGATATAGTAACTACAGTATCATCCGTGGGAATTCAGCCAATCACACACCTACTGTAGGAGTCACCATGGCTGTCTCAAATGGCACCCTATTCACTATGTAGAGTGCTATCTTTGACCTGGACTCTAAGGGAATAGGGTGAAAAATGGATACCTTTTTATAATGATCATGTTACTTCCTGAACTGAGCAAGCTTTGAAATAAATAGCTTCTCCTTTTCTGGTTCTTAAGAAGTGATTGAAAAGAGATGCCCTTTTCACATTATTGAGTTGAAATGTCAGTTTACTTGCCAAATACACTCTTTCTAAAAGCTATTAGGAAGGAACTGGATCCCTCCAATCAGCCAGCCTATCTGCTTCATTTTCAGAAAAGGAGAAAACAGACAGAACCAGAGGAATGGGCAATGGAAGAAAGGCCATTATCAAGTTAATTATTTCTTGCCCTGAGGTCTTCCACTCTCCACAGGAAGCCTGTACTAGTGCTCAGAGGGGGTGGGGGCAGTGGGGGGTGTTGGGGTTGGTGGAGGAGAATAATTTGTCAAAATTGGGATAATTGTGGTTATACATAGAGCAGTGTAGCATCAGGATGGATCAGTAGCCTGATGCAGTACGTCCAACCACAGGGCCAGTAGTGTGGATGACGGGATAGGATGAGCTCAGGGCTATGTGAGCCTCTCTCTCTCTCTCTCTCTCTCTCTCTCCCCCCCTTCGTCTTTTGGTCTGCAATTCCCTCTGTCTGTACATAAGCCACATATCATCCAGCATTTTGTGGCGATGCAAACACACACACTTGACTGTAGGCATCTCACCTTGCACAACATCCTGACACTCTGCGACCTCATATAAACAAAGAAATAACTGCTTCACTTTCCTGCTACTGCGTACAAATCAAACTAAGATTTCGCAAAGCTATCTAATTCCTCACTGAAAAAGTTGTCACACAAAATTATAAATGAAAGCCTTGTACATTTTCAACCCATCTACATACACAGCGGAGTTATCCTCTGCGCATAGGGTTGCATTGTAAGGACCCTAAGCTCTCTCTCTCTCTCTCAAAAGTTTGTTTTCAAATTATTCGTGGGTCTGTGTAATCTGAGGGAAATATGTGTCTCTAATATGTAATCTGAGGGAAATATGTGTCTTTAATATGTGTCTCTCTCATACATTTGGCAGGAGGTTAGGAAGTGCAGCTCAGTTTCCACCTCAATTTGTGGGCAGTGAGCACATAGCCTGTCTATGCTCACATTGTCAAAGCTTCCTTATGTTTGTCATTGTCAGTCACAGTGGTCAGGTATTCTGCCACTGTGTACTCTCTGTTTAGGGTCAAATAGCATTCTACTTTGTGCAGTTTTTTTGTTAATTCTTTCCAATGTGTCAAGTAGTATCTTTTTGTTTTCTAATTATTTGGTTAGGTATAATTATGTTTCTGTCCTGGGGCTCTGTGTGGTCTGTTTGTGTTTGTGAGATGAGCTCCAGGACCAGCTTGCTTAGGGGACTCTTCTCCAGATTCATCTCTCTGTAGGTGATGGCTTTGTTACGGAAGGTTTGGCAATCGCTTCCTTTTAGGTGGTTGTTGAATTTAGTGTCTCTTTTCTGGATTTTGATAATTAGAGGGTATCGGCCTAATTCTGCTCTACATGCATTATTTGGCGTTCTACGTTGTACACAGAGGATATTGTTTCAGAATTCTGCATGCAGTCTCAATTTTGTGTTTGTCCCATTTTGTCAATTATTGGTTGGTGAGCAGACCCCAGACCTCACAACCAAAGGGCAATGGGTTCAATAACTGTTTGAAGTATTTTTTTGCCAGATCCTAATTGGTATGTCAAATTTTATGTTCCTTTTGATGGCCCTTCTTGTCTTGTCTCTCTGCTCGTTCACAGCTTTGTGGAAGTTACCTGTGGCGCTGATGTTTAGGCCGAGCTATGTATAGTTTTTTGTGTGCTATAAGGAAATGGTGTCTAGATGGAATTTGTATTTGTGGTCCTGGCAACTGGACCTTTTTTGAAACACCATTATTTGTGTCTTACTGAGATTTACTGTCAGGGCCCAGGTCTGACAGAATCTTTGCAGAAGATCTAGTTGCTGCTGTCCTCTCTCCCGCTCTCCCTCTCCCTCTCTCTCTCCCTCGCTCTCTCTCTTCCTCGCTCTCTCTCTCTCCCTCTCTTCTTGGCATTGATACATGGCCTTGGTCAAGAAGGGTTATTACTTACACTACCATTGGCTTCTGCCAAGAAATCCAATTTTCTAGCCTCTGTGTGCATCCCAAATGGCACCCTATTCCCTAAGTATGGGTCCTGGTCAAAAGTAGTGCACTAAATAGGGAATAGGACGTAATTTGGGACATTGACACAGCCTCTGCCTCCTTTTAAGATGCCTGTGCCTCTCCCATTTCTACCTCATTATGCTGTCTGCTAGGACGGAGACCATTAAGCATCTAAGTTTAAGGGAGGAAAAACAAATTGGTGCGCGGGGGGATACATAGATCAAACAGATGGTGATCACCAAGATCAGTTAACTACTACAGCTATGCATTATCTGCTTTAATGAGGATGCACTGTTTCCACGTACTGCCACTTTCTTCTTCATGTTTATAAGTGTGTGTGTGTGTGTGTCCATTTTTCCACACGTGTCATTGAGTATGTGTTTGCACACATGTTCAAGTATGTACTGTGGTCCTTCTGTAGCTCAGTTGGTAGAGCATGGCGCTTGTAACGCCAGGGTTGTGGGTTCGATTCCCGGGACCACCCATACGTAGAATGTATGCACACGTGACTGTAAGTCGCTTTGGATAAAAGCGTCCGCTAAATGGCATATATTATTATTATTATTACTGTATGTAAAACATGGACTGTAGATGAGGGTATGTGTACAGTGTTATCATCAGTAACCATGACCTCTGAATAACTCTGAAAACAACACAAACATATCATAAACTCTGATATCAGCCACGACTTACTGTAAGTTGAGGTACTTTCTCTAGGAGTACAGACTGGATGCAGACGGATAACTATTTAGCTTCTTTAATGGTCAAACCACAATGAACACAATATGTCAAATTAACTTTGGATTTTACTTTTTGTAGCAGGTTAGAAAAACTCACGCAGCAGGCTAGGATAATTAACGTAGCAATTTAGGAGAATTAGGTTAATGTTAAGAAAAAGGTTAGGATTATCTTAAATGCAAAATATTTCAACTTTTGACGATGATTTGAGAACAGTTGGATCCCCTCTAGTCATAACCCATCAACAACCACCCTACTGTCCATCATTTCTAGTGTCAATAAAGCTTGTCCAACACAATTAAAGCATTGGCCAATCAGATTGCAGATAAGAAATTACCAGGTAATTAACAACTTAGGTGTCACGCCCTGGCCATAGAGAGGCTTTTATTCTCTATTTTGGTTAGGCCAGGGTGTGGCTTGGGGTGGGCATTCTATGTTCCTATTTCTATGTTTTTGTATTTCTTTGTTTTTAGCCAGGTATGGTTCTCAATCAGGGACAGCTGTCTATCGTTGTCTCTGATTGAGAACCATGCTTAGGTAGCTCTTGCCCACATGGGTTTTGTGTGTAGTTGTTTTCTGTTTTGCGTCTGCACCAGACAGAACTGTTTCGGTTTCATTTCGTTCTCTTGTTGTTTTTGTCATTCAGTGTTCTGTTCTATTAAAATATGACGAACACTTACCACGCAGCATTTTGGTCCTCTTCTCCTTCCACCAACGAGAATCGTTACAGAAACACCCACCAAAAAAGGACCAAGCAGCGTGGTAACCTGGAGCAGAGGGTTCTGGACTCCTGGACTTGGGAGGAGATTTTGGAGGGCAAGGGACCCTGGGCACAGGCTGGGGAATATCGCCGCCCCAAGAAAGAACTGGAGGCAGCGAAAGCTGAGCGGCGGCGATATGAGGAGGTAGCGCGGCAGCGTGACAGGCACGAGAGGCAGCCCCAAAAGTTTTTGGGGATGGAGGCACACGGGGAGTGTGGCAGAGTCAGGTTGGAGACCTGAGCCCAGTCCTCGTGCTTACCGAAGGCAGCGTTGTACTGGTCAGGCGCCGTGTTATGCGGGGGAGCGCATGGTGTCGCCGGTACACGCTCATAGCCCAGAGCGCTATAGGCCAGCCCCTCGCAAGTGCCATGCGAGAGTGGGCGTCCAGTCAGGGCGTGTTGTGCCGACTCAGCGTGTCTGGTCTCCGGTATGCCGTTTCTGCCCAGGATATCCTGCGCCGGCTCTGCGTACTGTGTCTCCGGGGCGCTGGGAGGGTGCAGTGCGTCCTATGCCCGTGCTCCGCCCGTGCCGGGCGATTGTGGGCATTGATCCTAAGGGAGATGTGCGAGTAGTATGCACCAGATCTCCAGTGCTCACCCACAGCTCAGTTCAACCTGTGCTTGCACTCTGGATGGTCCGGGCTAAAGTGGTCATCCAGCCTGGATGAGTGGTGCCAAGGCTGCGCACCAGTGCTTCCCCACAGCCGGTCCATCCGGTGCCTCCTCCTCGCACCAGGCCTCCTGTAGGTCTCCCCAGCCTGGTGGGTCCTGTGGCAGCCCCACGCACCAGGCTGTCTCTCCGTCTCCTCCATCCAGGGTCTCCCTCCAGCCCGGAGCTGCCAGAGTCTCCCTCCAGCCCGGAGCTGCCAGTCTCCCTCCAGCCCGGAGCTGCCAGAGACACCCTTCACTCCAGAGCTGCCAGACATGCAGCCCCTCAGTCCAGAGGCGCCCCTCATTCCAGTGGCGCCCTCTACGAGGGTCTTCAGTCCGGGGCCCACTGCGAGGGTCCACACCCGAGCCGCCGCCATAAGAAGGCCCACCCGGACCCTCCCCTTTAAAGTCAGATTTTGGAGGGGTGGGGGGCTACTGTTACACCCTGGCCATAGAGAGGCTTTAATTCTCTATTTTGGTTAGGCCAGGGTGTGACTAGGGTGGGAATTCTATGTTCCTATTTCTATGTTTTTGTATTTCTTTGTTTTTGGCCAGGTATGGTTCTCAATCAGGGACAGCTGTCTATCGTTGTCTCTGATTGAGAACCATGCTTAGGTAGCTCTTGCCCACATGGGTTTTGTGTGTAGTTGTTTTCTGTTTTGCGTCTGCACCAGACAGAACTGTTTCGGTTTTATTTCGTTCTCTTGTTGTTTTTGTCATTCAGTGTTCTGTTCTATTAAAATATGACGAACACTTACCACGCCGCATTTTGGTCCTCCTCTCCTTCCACCAACGAGAATCGTTACATTAGGACAAAACAACTGTTTCCATACATTATAGAAATGTATAAAAGTGCTTCAGAAATAACTGAACCTAATAATAATTTTCAGGAGTGTCTCTTCTATAGCCATGATATCAATGCAGTACCACATCTGCACAGGTCCCAGACTTGCCCTTAGCCCCTATTCTCTGCTGTCTGCTCCCCTAACAGCCAGGGAGAACATCTGGAGTAATGTCGGTCATTCATCACCCAGGCATTTCCTGGACAGAGGGCCCGGTGCGGGGCGGTGAGGGGCGGACAGCTCTGTGGTGTGAGCACATTAAACATGGGTGACACACAATTCTAGAATACAGCCTACAGACAGACAACACACAGCTAAGGAACATGTCTCATAACTGATGTCAACACACCCTGAGGGGAGAACTCTCCTTCTTTGTCACCTGGTTAGGGTAGGTCAATGGCGACTGGATTTCACAGTCACACAAACACCAACCAGTCATTTAGAGAAAATATTTCCTCAGTGTGGAAAACTATAGCTCATGTTCACAATGCTGTTGTGGCCATGTGGTCATATTTTAGGGTTAATGGTTCATTTGAACACTATGCTATTATTCTGGTCACAGTCAAATTCTCCATTTATCCCTTGCACTCTGTTAATCCAATTCGCGCCGCAAATTGTTGGCCAAGCACCGCGATTTTGGCCGAGAGTTCAGCTCGCAAGCCTCTGCGGTATCGGGTCACATATCCACAGCCATTGGAGGCTTGGGAGTATATAATAATAATAATAATAATATATGCCATTTAGCAGACGCTTTTATCCAAAGCGACTTACAGTCATGTGTGCATACATTCTACGTATGGGTGGTCCCGGGGATTGAACCCACTACCCTGGCGTTACAAGCGCCATGCTCTACCAACTGAGCTACAGAAGGACCAAAAGTAATTAGGCAGAAGTCCCGGCTTAACGCTCATTCACTGGTCTGACTGTCCGTCAATTTGTGGTCGGAATGGTACCTGTTCGTCACAGCCTCAAATGCCGCTTAGCACTGTAAAGCTGAGAGTCTCCTACAGGAAGTAGCCCCATCATCGTACAAAGGGTTTTATATCGAGTTTAATTTTAAAAAACGTGAACATTATTTGTAGATGTGAAACAAAATCACTGTTTTCATCACAGACGGACAATATTAATATGAAATGAAAGGCGAGTTCCTAATGAGTTCAGGAAGCCAAGCTAGAGCTCTGTCAGGCTTAAGAGAGTTTTAATCAAGATATAACTTTTCTCTAACAGGTGAAATCTTAGTGAGTAATTTTATCATTTGATTTCTACTATATTTCTAAAGCATATCAATTATTTCAAGCGCTATTTAGCAAATATTTTTTAATTGGAACTACATTGTATATGATATTTTATATTTTTATCATATTTGTACTACTATACATCCTCAAACATGAATACAACAATTTGATTACAGTTTTTACCGGTAATGTGTGATTTTAATCTTTCCTGGAGAATGCAGCATTACTAGTTATTGTTTGTGGCCATCATGAAACCAATTACTTTTGTGTATGTCTATTTACTTTTGGGTATGTCTAATTACTTTTGTGTATGTCTATTTACTTTTGGGTATGTCTAATTACTTTTGGGTATGTCTAATTACTTTTGGGTATGTCTAATTACTTTTGGGTATGTCTAATTACTTTTGTGTATGTCTATTTACTTTTGGGTATGTCTAATTACTTTTGGGTATGTCTAATTACTTTTGGGTATGTCTAATTACTTTTGGGTATGTCTATTTATTTTGGGTATGTCTAATTACTTTTGGGTATGTTTATTTACTTTTGGGTATGTCTAATTACTTTTGGGTATGTCTAATTACTTATGTCTAATTACTTTTGGGTATGTCTAATTACTTTTGGGTATGTCTATTTACATTTGGGTATGTCTATTTACTTTTGGGTATGTCTATTTACTTTTGGGTATGTCTAATTACTTTTGGGTATGTCTAATTACTTTTGGGTATGTCTAATTACTTTTGGGTATGTCTAATTACTTTTGGGTATGTCCATTTACTTTTGGGTATGTCTATTTACTTTTGGGTATGTCTAATTACTTTTGGGTATGTCTAATTACTTTTGGGTATGTCTAATTACTTTTGGGTATGTCTATTTACTTTTGGGTATGTCTAATTACTTTTGGGTATGTCTAATTAATTTTGGGTATGTCTAATTACTTTTGGGTATGTCTAATTACTTTTGGGTATGTCTATTTACTTTTGGGTATGTCTAATTACTTTTGGGTATGCCTAATTACTTTTGGGTATGTCTAATTACTTTTGGGTATGTCTAATTACTTTTGGGTATGTCTAATTACTTTTGGGTATGTCTATTTACTTTTGGGTAGGTCTAATTACTTTTGGGTATGTCTATTTACTTTTGGGTATGTCTAATTACTTTTGGGTATGTCTATTTACTTTTGGGTATGTCTAATTACTTTTGGGTATGTCTATTTACTTTTGGGTATGTCTAATTACTTTTGGGTATGTCTAATTACTTTTGGGTATGTCTAATTACTTTTGTGTATGTCTATTTAGGCATCTAAAATGTGCCATTCAAGTGGTAGATAGAGATGACCTCCTCATACTAGGTAAACAAAGCCTACAACAGATTACTCTTCCGCTAGTCTAGTTCTGATGTTCCTGCCACCGTTGTGCATTCTATCCTAGGTAGGACAGACAAAATCCTGTAAAACAGAGCAGGGCCGGGCTGTGATTGTGATGTTAGATCCACCTGAGTGGCATGGCTATGGCTGGCATGGGGGACTCTGTGGGCACACAGAGAGAGACTAGAGACAGAGTGTGGCACAGTGTCCCAGCAGCCCAGGGATACTGTCCACTCACATCAATCTGTGTTGAGAAAAACAGCCTCCCAGGAATACTTCTTCCCTGCTTTCTGGTCAGAATTGGCTGTTCTGCCATCTCCTCTCTCTCCACTATATCCTCTCTCTGTTATATCCTCTACTCTCCTCTCTCTCCACTATATCCTCTCTGTCCACTATATCCTCTCTCTGTTATATCCTCTACTCTCCTCTCTCTCCACTATATCCTCTCTGTCCACTATATCCTCTCTCTGTTATATCCTCTACTCTCCTCTCTCTCCACTATATCCTCTCTGTCCACTATATCCTCTCTCTGTTATATCCTCTACTCTACTCTCTCTCCACTATATCCTCTCTGTCCACGATATCCTCTCTCTGTTATATCCTCTACTCTCCTCTCTCTCCACTATATCCTCTCTGTCCACTATATCCTCTCTCTGTTATATCCTCTACTCTCCTCTCTCTCCACTATATCCTCTCTGTCCACTATATCCTCTCTCTGTTATATCCTCTACTCTACTCTCTCTCCACTATATCCTCTCTGTCCACTATATCCTCTCTCTGTTATGTCCTCTACTCTCCTCTCTCTCCACTATATCCTCTCTGTCCACTATATCCTCTCTCTGTTATGTCCTCTACTCTCCTCTCTCTCCACTATATCCTCTCTGTCCACTATATCCTCTCTCTGTTATGTCCTCTACTCTACTCTCTCTCCACTATATCCTCTCTCTGTTATATCCTCTACTCTACTCTCTCTCCACTATATCCTCTCTCTGTTATATCCTCTACTCTACTCTCTCTCCACTATATCCTCTCTCTGTTATATCCTCTACTCTCTCTCCACTATATCCTCTCTCTGTTATATCCTCTACTCTACTCTCTCTCCACTATATCCTCTCTCTGTTATATCCTCTCCTCTCCTCTTCTGTCTGTTAAACCCTCTCCTCTCTCTGCTATAACCTCCACATCTCTCTTCTCTCTGTTAAATCCTCTCCTCTCTCTGTTGTAACCTCTCCACATTTCTCTTTTCTCTGTTAAATCCTCTCCTCTCTCTGCTATAACCTCTCCACATCTCTATTTTCTCTGTTAAATCCTCTCCTCTCTCTGCTATAACCTCTCCACATCTCTCTTCTCTCTGTTAAATCCTCTCCTCTCCTCTCTCTCTGCTATAACCTCTCCACATCTCTCTTCTCTCTGTTAAATCATCTCCTCTCTCTGCTATCATCTCTCTTCTCTCTGTTAAATCATCTCCTCTCTCTGCTATAACCTCTCCACATCTCTCTTCTCTCTATTAAATCCTCTCCTCTCTCTGCTATATCCTTTCCTCTCCCCTCTCTGTTATATTACTCCTCTCCTCTCTCTGCTATATATATTTTCTTCTCTTTTCTCTCTGCTATAGCTTCTCTTATCTTCTATTATCCCTCTCCTCTCCTCTCCTCTCCTCTCCTCTCCTCTCCTCTCCTCTCCTCTCCTCTCCTCCTCTCCTCTCCTCTCCTCTCCTCTCCTCTCCTCTCCTCTCCTCTCCTCTCCTCTCTGCTATATCCTCTTTGCTATATCCTCTTCTCTCTCCGTTATGTCCTCTCATCTCCTCTCCTTTCTCTGCTATATCTTCTCCTCTCTCTGCTATATTATCTTATCTACTCTCTCTGTCAAATACTATCCTCTCCCCTCTGCTATATCCTCCTGTCTCTCTGTTATATCCTCTCCTCTCCTCTCTATCGTCTCCTCTCCTCTTCTCATACTCTCCTTTCTCTGCTATATCCTCTCCTCTTCTCCCTCTGATATATACTCTCATCTCCTCTCATCTCTCTGCTATCTCTGATATATACTCTCATCTCCTCTCCTCTCTCTGCTATCTCTGCTATATACTCTCATCTCCTCTCATCTCTCTGCTATCTCTGATATATACTCTCATCTCCTCTCCTTTCTCTGCTATCTCTGATATATACTCTCATCTCCTCTCATCTCTCTGCTATCTCTGATATATACTCTCATCTCCTCTCCTCTCTCTGCTATCTCTGCTATATACTCTCATCTCCTCTCCTCTCCTCTCTCTGCTATATACCCTCATCTCATCTCCTCTCTCTGCTATATCCTCTCCTCTCTCTGCTATGTCTTCTACTGTTATATCCTCACCAATCCGCTTCACTCCTCTTCTTTCTATAACCTCTCCTCTCTCCTCTCCTCTCTATGCTATATCCTCTGCAATCCTCTTTCCTTCTTTCTGCCTATACTGGTTCATCAGTCTTCTCCAAAGTCTCATTTTTGGATCAGTCTTTGTAATATAATTTATTGTATTTGCTGATGTAGCACGTAGCCTAGCAGAAATATATTCTGGCCAAACACAACCACATAAAAGAGAGCAGTAGTGGAGAGAGAACATTATGCAAAAGCATTGTGGCTCTCCATGATAGAGGTCCTTTTTATATGGAGGGCGGCTGCTCCACATTGATTGTGAGCAGGTACAATACCACCAATAGGGACACAGATTCATCAACCATCTAGCCGCCTATTGAAACCAGAGTGGGCAAGCTAACAATGACCAACCATACAATCATCAATCACTCGAAGAGTGAAACGTACCACCCGCTGCTACTAACCAGGTGGCCGACACTGACTCACATTGCACAATACCTCATTTTGTCAACAACAAAAAATGATAAGTAAAACATATACAGTACCAGTCAAACGTTTGGACACACCTACTCATTCCAGGTTTTTCCTTTTTTGTACTATTATCTACGGTGTAGAATAATAGTGAAGAAATCAAAACTATGAAATAACACATATGGAATCATGTAGTAACCAAAAAAGTGTTAAACATATCAACATGTATTTTATATTTGCGATTCTGCAAAGTAGCCACCCTTTGCCTTGATTCAACTTTTGCAGACTCTTGGCATTCTCTCAACCAGCTTCATGAGGTAGTCACCTGGAATGCATTTCAATTAACAGGTGTGCCTTGTTAAATGTTAATTTGTGGAATTTCTTTCCATCTTAATGCGTTTGAGCCAATCGGTTGTGTTGTGACAAGGTAGGGGTGGTATACAAAAGATAGACCTATTTGGTAAAAGACCAAGTCCATATCATGGCAAGAACAGTTCAAATAAGCAAAGAGAAACAACAGTCCATCATTACTTTAAGACATGAAGGTCAGTCAATGCGGAAAATGTCAAGAACCATCAAGCACTATGGTGAAACTGACTCTCATGAGGACCCACACAGGAAAGCAAAATCCAGACCATCTGGTTTACGCTTAGTGGGACTGTCATTTGTTTTTCAACAGGAAAATGATCCAACACACCTCCAGGCTGTGTAAGGGCTATTTGACCAAGGAGAGTGATGGAGTGCTGCATCAGATGACCTGGCCTCCACAATCACCCGACCTCAACCCAAATGGTTTGGGATGAGTTGGACCGCATAGTGAAGGAAAAGTAGCCAGCAAGTGCTCAGCATAAGCGGGAACTCCTTCAAGACTGTTGGAAAAGCATTCCAGGTTAATCTGATTGAGGAATGCCAAGAGTGAGCAAAGCTATCATCAAGGCAAAGGGTGGCTACTTTAAAGAATCTAAAATCTAAAATATATTTTGATTTGTTTTACACTTTTTCGGTTACTTCATGATTCCATATGTGTCAATTCATAGTTTTCATGTCTTCACTATTATTCTATAATGTAGAAAATATTAAAAATAAAGAAAAACCCTTGAATGAGTAGGTGTATCCAAACTTTTGACTGGTACTGTATACACTGAGTGTACAAAACAATAAGGACACCTGCTCTTTTCATGACATAGTGTCATGCCCTGGCCATAGAGAGGCTATTATTCTCTATTTTGGTTAGGCCAGGGTGTGACTAGGGTGGGCATTCTATGTTCATTTTCTATGTTTTGTATTTCTTTGTTGTTTTAGCCGGGTGTGGTTCTCAATCAGAGGCAGCTGTCTATCGTTGTCTCTGATTGAGAACCATACTTAGGTAGCTTTTTCCCACATGGGTTTTGTGGGTATTTGATTTCTGTATTGTGTCTTTTTGCACCTGACAGGACTGTTTCGGTTTTCGTTCATTCTCTTTGTTATTTTTGTTATTTCAGTGTTCAGTTAATAAAGATCATGAACACATACCATGCTGCACCTTGGTCCTCTCCTGCCAACAGCCGATACAGTACTACCCACCACCAAAGGACCAAGCAGTGTGGAAGAGAGGACTGGACATGGGAGGACATCCTGGCTGGAAGGGATCGCCTCCCATGGGAACAGGTGGAGGCAGCCAGGAGAGAGGAGGCAGTAGGAGAGGGGAACCAGTGGTATGAAGGAACACGGCTGGCAAGGAAGCCCGAGAGGCAGCCCCAAAAATGTTTTGGGGGGGGCACACAGGGAGTGTGGCAGAGTCAGGTTGGAGACCTGAGCCCACTCCCCGTGCTTACCGTGTCGAGCATGGGATTGGTCAGGCCCCGTGCTATGGGGTGATGCGCACTGTGTCTCGGCCGAGTATTCACATGCCGGTGTGCTTGGTGCCAGCGTCCCGCATTTGGCGGGTAGAAGCTGGCATCCAGCCAGAACGGGTGGGGCCAGCTCTGCGCTCGAGACCGCCAGTGCGCCTCCATGGCCCAGTGTGTCCAGTGCCTCGGCCAAGGAGGAGGCCGCCTGTATGTCTTTCCAGCCTGGTGAGTCCTGTGCCTGTCTCCTGTCCGGAGCTGCCAGAGTGGCCCTCCTGTCCGGAGCTGCCAGAGTGGCCCTCCTGTCCGGAGCTGCCAGAGTGGCCCTCCTGTCCGGAGCTGCCAGAGTGGCCCTCCTGTCCGGAGCTGCCAGAGTGGCCCTCCTGTCCGGAGCTGCCAGAGTGGCTAGGCCAGGGTATGACTAGGGTGGGCATTCTATGTTCATTTTCTATGTTTTGTATTTCTTTGTTGTTTGGCCGGGTGTGGATCTCAATCAGAGGCAGCTGCCTAACGTTGTCTCTGAGAACCATACTTAGGTAGCTTTTTCCCACATGGGTTTTGTGGGTAGTTGATTTCTGTTTTGTCTTTCTGTACCTGACAGGACTGTTTCGGTTTTCGTTCATTGTTTTTTATTTCAGTGTTCAGTTAATAAAGATCATGAACACATACCACGCTGCACCTTGGTTCTCTCCTTCCAACAGCCATTACACAGACTGACCAGGTGTTATTGATGTCACTTGTTGAATCCACTTCAAATCAGTGTAGATGAAGGGGAGGAAACAGGTTAAAGAAGGATCTTTAAGCCTTGAGACAATTGAGATATGGTGTATGTGTGCCATTCAGAGGGTGAATGGGCTAGTCAAAAAATGTGTGCCTTTGAACGGAGTATGGTAGTAGGTGCCAGGCACACCGGTTTGTGTCAAGAACTGCAACACTGCTGGGTTTTTCCTGCTCAACAGTTTCCTGTGTGTATCAAGAATGGCTCACCACCCAAAAGACATCTAGCCAACTTGACAAAACTGTGGGAAGCATTGGCGTCAACATGGGCCAGCATCCCTGTGGAACGCTTTCGACTCCTTATAGAGTAAGAGGGCAGAAATTCCCTATAGTGCACTACTTTTGACAAGGGCCTATAGCCCCATAATGCACTGTAATGTATAGGTTCCCTTTTCATGACTTTGAATAGCCACAGTATCAAATGAATTACTTATGGGCTCTAGTGCCATAGCCTAAGATATTCAAGAGAATGTGTGACCCCAAGAGATGTGACTTCTCTTTCCTGATCTGCACCTAGGAGGGCTGGGATTGGTGGAATGTGGCGGCTGGGGAACCAGGCGATCGGACAATACTGTCTCGTTTGAGGAACTGACATCTGACACCTCGTTGTCATAGCTACTGGAGAGACACAGCGACCGAGAGAGAGACAGACGTCGAGAAAAAGACAGACAGAGAAAGAAAGAGAGCGCGCTACTAGACTTAATATTTTTCCTGCAAAGGTCAATTAATTTGTGTACAAGACCGAGCAAGCAGGCAAAGAGAAACACATTTTCCTTAAAAGAGGAGAGGGAGAGCAGTGGCTACCAGTGTGTCTGAGAGTGTATTTGCAGACTGTGTCTGGCTGATGGAATCTCGTGGAGATGCGTTGGTGGAATTGTGAAGCAGGGTGTCATGAGGCAGTTCATCAGAAAAGCTTTTAAATAAAACAGACCAGGACCTAAAAATAAGACGGCTCATTACACAAGAAGCCAGCGTCTGCGTTTGGGCCAGCTATCCAGACACTGAGACAAAAACCGAACGCTAAGGATGGAAGAAGTAGCCTATAGCAAATACTTTTTTCCTTCCCAACTTTGTCTCTCTTTAAACTTAAAACAAAATGGCCGGTGCTGTAGGAGTTGAGGTTTTTGCATCATCCTATCGCCATCTTTGTATAAGCCAACAATCTTTGTTGTTGCATTCAGAGTGGTTAGAATTCCAAGGCAGCCTTAAGTAGGCCACCGAAGTCTTTCAGAGCAACTCATCCCAGTACTGCATAAAAAATGCATATTCACCCTTCTACATACTGCATGTTGGGCTGGTTAAAGTATGTGTTTAGTTCTTCTTATAGCATCACCACAGCCACAGTGCATGTAAACAAATGTCATAGAAGATGGCTTCCCATGTGCACTGGTAACTACATTCATGCCTGTCTTTTAGTGTAATATTTTGGCGCTCTTCATCGTATTAAGTAATAATGTGCAAAAATCCTTTTGGCAAACTACAAAAGTACATGACATGTTATGGTAGAGGGAAGCAATAGACAGAGTAAGAAAATATATGAATTGCTGCTTCCCCAGTAGGGTAGGAGATCTACAAAGATATATCAAATTTATTTGATTAATTAGAATGTATGTTTTTGCACAATATTCCAAATGGCTGTATCGCAAGAACCACGTTTTTTGTCTTTGTGTGCGTTTGTCCGCTTGTTCTCATGTTGTCGTTTTGGTCGTGTCTCCTTCTGTGCTGTGTGCACCTTCCCATTTACACCAGAGATCTGTACATAATGACAAGGTGCTCATGTCTCTGCCCTAACAAGGGGAATCGTTGTCTCAAAGGTGGGAAGGCATGCGACAAGCTTATGTCCAAAATAAGTCCATTGAAATACATTGGGCTTATTTTGGACAGATTTTGGCGACAGTGAAACGTCTCACTTCGCCTCTTCCTCTCTGTTTAAACACACACACCAAGCCCCTCCCCCTGCCACTCACAACAACAAAGATGAGAGATCATGTCTTCCTCCCGGTTCAAATACACACACCAAGCCCCTCCCCCTGCCACTCACAACAACAGAGATGAGAGATCACGTCTTCCTCTCTGACAAGCGGTTTCAACTCGAGATTTGTATTTGAGACTCGGTCCAACAGAATGGGTCATATGGACCCTGAAACACATTGACACATTATTTTACTGTAATAGAGAAGTTAACCGATTACAAATACTAACATAACCTTTCTAACGACACCCTTTTAAATTTGAAAAAAGAAAAAATGTAGAAAAAAATGTAGAAAGTATTTTTAGGCCCAGCCTTAAATGGAGTGTCTAATTGTTGGAATAGGAAATTGCAGAGAGAGACCGGCAGGTAGGATAAGCTTTGATAGACATGAAGGCACTTACTTAGCAATCAAGAAATGGTGCAGTGGGTCTAATTGTGTCAATGGGTCTGAAATTAGGCCACTATTGACCATACCACCGTAAGTCCCTAAAATTAACTGCTTTGCACTTGAATCATTTGAATCATGTAAATGTGTGTTTCGGTTGTTGGTTGGGATGTCACAGCAATCAACGTCACACTTTGTGATCCACTTGGGTCCCACAATTTTGTTTGAATGGATTAGGGATCCCTACAATTCAAATCTTGACCTTTTCTTCACTCTTCCCCTTTAATCAGGGACGGATTTAGATCTGGGACAGCAGGTGGATGCAATTAATGATCAAGTAGAAGAGACAATCAGCAGTAGTCTGCACCTCGTAGGGTACGATTTGAATAGACCTGACTTTGATGCTTCACGAGTCATTATATGTGTTCCAGGCATCGTGGGTCACACTAATTATGAGCACTCGCTGCATTGGCTACGGAGTTCATTCCACAAATGAATAATTGAATAGATTACTATAATAGCCCCCATCCAATATGAAACTCGGACTTCTATTATGACCATAGATATGATGGGGACTCCCTCTGTGGGTGACACCAAGTGACAGGTACAGCCAGTGACAAGCAATGACCACAGCTATCTATCATGGAGGTCTAGTTGTCTGGTTACACACATTAATACTTTAGCAGAGTCACGGTTAGTGAGTTGAGGTTGCATCATCCGCAAACAAAAGCTCATATTCAATGAAGCACATCCCATTTCATAATGCTATACAATACAGCCTCAGCCCTGTTACTTCTCTACTGTATTCCCAGTGGAAAAATACTTTACCACACCAGCATATTGGAGGATTTGGTTCCTACCTCGGTTCAGTACTATTCCAATTTCCTCCCCAAAATAATGTATCATCAAACTGACAGTATTAACTCAAATTTTGGGTGTTAAACTCTAGAGGGGGCAAAGACGCATTTCTAATGCCACTGGCTTAATACCTGTAGCTGCCTGCCAGCCTGCCTGATTAAAAATATGAAAATCAGTCAGGCACTCTCTGGGACAGACCTCAAGGCCCCCACCGCGCCTACCTCAGCTAAATCACTCAACCTGACCTTGTCTGCGTCCCAATTTTCGAAGTATCTCCCAAATGTTGCACTTGCACACTCCCCATCAAGGACTTAAAAGATTTGCATTGGTTTAATTTATTTATTTTACCTTTATTTAACCAGGCAATGAGAACACATTCTTATTTTCAATGACAGCTTGGGAACTGCCTGTTCAGGGGCAGAATGACAGATTTGTACCTTGTCAGCCTGTTCAGGGGCAGAATGACAGATTTGTACCTTGTCAGCTCGGGGGTTTGAACTTGCAACCTTCTGGTTACTAGTCTAACGCTCTAACCACTAGGCTACCCTGCCACCCCACAGCATTAAGCATAGGCTAGACAGAGTTTCTACCACTGTTTAATCCATTGTTTTGGTTGGAAGAAGAATCTGGACACAACCTCTGAAGTACTGAACAATGTTTCAGGACTGAAATGTCTTTGTTGCTGTCCAGTGATGGTATCAGTATCAGTGGCTGAGCTAAATCACTGATAGAACAGTGTGTATAATGTGATATTGATTCATGTTACAGAACAACACAATACAGAGCTGTTTCAGGAATATAACCCAATATGTGGATTGAAATCCTGAAACTGCATCCCATCCTCCAAAAAATCTAAAAAGATTGCCAACGGTCGAGTATCCTTGCCTGAAAACTTGAGTTAACCTCCCAAGTTAATAACTAGTCTTCTGTTCAGAGCTAAAACAGTCCAATTACTAGTCTTCTGTTCAGAGCTAAAACAGTCCAATTACTAGTCTTCTGTTCAGAGCTAAAACAGTCTAATAACTAGTCTTCTGTTCAGAGCTAAAACAGTCTAATAACTAGTCTTCTGTTCAGAGCTAAAACAGTCTAATAATTAGTCTTCTGTTCAGAGCTAAAACAGTCCAATTACTAGTCTTCTGTTCAGAGCTAAAACAGTCTAATAACTAGTCTTCTGTTCAGAGCTAAAACAGTCTAATAACTAGTATTCTGTTCAGAGCTAAAACAGTCCAATTACTAGTCTTCTGTTCAGAGCTAAAACAGTCTAATAACTAGTATTCTGTTCAGAGCTAAAACAGTCTAATAACTAGTATTCTGTTCAGAGCTAAAACAGTCTAATAACTAGTATTCTGTTCAGAGCTAAAACAGTCTAATAACTAGTATTCTGTTCAGAGCTAAAACAGTCTAATAACTAGTATTCTGTTCAGAGCTAAAACAGTCTAATAACTAGTATTCTGTTCAGAGAGCTAAAACAGTCTAATAACTAGCCCTCTATTCAGAGAGCTAAAACAGTCTAATAACTAGCCCTCTATTCAGAGAGCTAAAACAGTCTAATTTCTAGTCTTCTGTTCAGAGCTAAAACAGTCTAATTTCTAGTCTTCTGTTCAGAGCTAAAACAGTCTAATAACTAGTCTTCTGTTCAGAGCTAAAACAGTCTAATAACTAGTATTCTGTTCAGAGCTAAAACAGTCTAATAACTAGTATTCTGTTCAGAGCTAAAACAGTCTAATAACTAGTATTCTGTTCAGAGAGCTAAAACAGTCTAATAACTAGCCCTCTATTCAGAGAGCTAAAACAGTCTAATAACTAGCCCTCTATTCAGAGAGCTAAAACAGTCTAATAACTAGCCCTCTATTCAGAGAGCTAAAACAGTCTAATAACTAGCCCTCTATTCAGAGAGCTAAAACAGTCTAATAACTAGCCCTCTATTCAGAGAGCTAAAACAGTCTAATAACTAGCCCTCTATTCAGAGAGCTAAAACAGTCTAATAACTAGCCCTCTATTCAGAGAGCTAAAACAGTCTAATTTCTAGTCTTCTGTTCAGAGCTAAAACAGTCTAATAACTAGCCCTCTATTCAGAGAGCTAAAACAGTCTAATAACTAGCCCTCTATTCAGAGAGCTAAAACAGTCTAATAACTAGCCCTCTATTCAGAGAGCTAAAACAGTCTAATAACTAGCCCTCTATTCAGAGAGCTAAAACAGTCTAATAACTAGCCCTCTATTCAGAGAGCTAAAACAGTCTAATTTCTAGCCCTCTATTCAGAGAGCTAAAACAGTCTAATAACTAGCCCTCTATTCAGAGAGCTAAAACAGTCTAATTTCTAGCCCTCTATTCAGAGAGCTAAAACAGTCTAATAACTAGCCCTCTATTCAGAGAGCTAAAACAGTCTAATTTCTAGTCTTCTGTTCAGAGCTAAAACAGTCTAATAACTAGCCCTCTATTCAGAGAGCTAAAACAGTCTAATAACTAGCCCTCTATTCAGAGAGCTAAAACAGTCTAATAACTAGCCCTCTATTCAGAGAGCTAAAACAGTCTAATAACTAGCCCTCTATTCAGAGAGCTAAAACAGTCTAATTTCTAGTCTTCTGTTCAGAGCTAAAACAGTCTAATAACTAGCCCTCTATTCAGAGAGCTAAAACAGTCTAATAACTAGCCCTCTATTCAGAGAGCTAAAACAGTCTAATAACTAGCCCTCTATTCAGAGAGCTAAAACAGTCTAATAACTAGCCCTCTATTCAGAGAGCTAAAACAGTCTAATAACTAGCCCTCTATTCAGAGAGCTAAAACAGTCTAATTTCTAGTCTTCTGTTCAGAGCTAAAACAGTCTAATAACTAGCCCTCTATTCAGAGAGCTAAAACAGTCTAATAACTAGCCCTCTATTCAGAGAGCTAAAACAGTCTAATAACTAGCCCTCTATTCAGAGAGCTAAAACAGTCTAATAACTAGCCCTCTATTCAGAGAGCTAAAACAGTCTAATAACTAGCCCTCTATTCAGAGAGCTAAAACAGTCTAATAACTAGCCCTCTATTCAGAGAGCTAAAACAGTCTAATTTCTAGTCTTCTGTTCAGAGCTAAAACAGTCTAATAACTAGCCCTCTATTCAGAGAGCTAAAACAGTCTAATAACTAGCCCTCTATTCAGAGAGCTAAAACAGTCTAATAACTAGCCCTCTATTCAGAGAGCTAAAACAGTCTAATAACTAGCCCTCTATTCAGAGAGCTAAAACAGTCTAATTTCTAGTCTTCTGTTCAGAGCTAAAACAGTCTAATAACTAGCCCTCTATTCAGAGAGCTAAAACAGTCTAATAACTAGCCCTCTATTCAGAGAGCTAAAACAGTCTAATAACTAGCCCTCTATTCAGAGAGCTAAAACAGTCTAATAACTAGCCCTCTATTCAGAGAGCTAAAACAGTCTAATAACTAGCCCTCTATTCAGAGAGCTAAAACAGTCTAATTTCTAGTCTTCTGTTCAGAGCTAAAACAGTCTAATAACTAGCCCTCTATTCAGAGAGCTAAAACAGTCTAATAACTAGCCCTCTATTCAGAGAGCTAAAACAGTCTAATAACTAGCCCTCTATTCAGAGAGCTAAAACAGTCTAATAACTAGCCCTCTATTCAGAGAGCTAAAACAGTCTAATAACTAGCCCTCTATTCAGAGAGCTAAAACAGTCTAATAACTAGCCCTCTATTCCAGTCTAATTCAGAGAGCTAAAACAGTCTAATAACTAGTCTTCTATTCAGAGCTAAAACAGTCTAATAACTAGCCCTCTATTCAGAGAGCTAAAACAGTCTAATAACTAGCCCTCTATTCAGAGAGCTAAAACAGTCTAATAACTAGAGCTAAAACAGTCTAATAACTAGCCCTCTATTCAGAGAGCTAAAACAGTCTAATAACTAGCCCTCTATTCAGAGAGCTAAAACAGTCTAATAACTAGCCCTCTATTCAGAGAGCTAAAACAGTCTAATAACTAGCCCTCTATTCAGAGAGCTAAAACAGTCTAATAACTAGCCCTCTATTCAGAGAGCTAAAACAGTCTAATAACTAGCCCTCTATTCAGAGAGCTAAAACAGTCTAATAACTAGCCCTCTATTCAGAGAGCTAAAACAGTCTAATAACTAGCCCTCTATTCAGAGAGCTAAAACAGTCTAATAACTAGCCCTCTATTCAGAGAGCTAAAACAGTCTAATAACTAGCCCTCTATTCAGAGAGCTAAAACAGTCTAATAACTAGCCCTCTATTCAGAGAGCTAAAACAGTCTAATAACTAGCCCTCTATTCAGAGAGCTAAAACAGTCTAATAACTAGCCCTCTATTCAGAGAGCTAAAACAGTCTAATAACTAGCCCTCTATTCAGAGAGCTAAAACAGTCTAATAACTAGCCCTCTATTCAGAGAGCTAAAACAGTCTAATAACTAGCCCTCTATTCAGAGAGCTAAAACAGTCTAATAACTAGCCCTCTATTCAGAGAGCTAAAACAGTCTAATAACTAGCCCTCTATTCAGAGAGCTAAAACAGTCTAATAACTAGCCCTCTATTCAGAGAGCTAAAACAGTCTAATAACTAGCCCTCTATTCAGAGAGCTAAAACAGTCTAATAACTAGCCCTCTATTCAGAGAGCTAAAACAGTCTAATAACTAGCCCTCTATTCAGAGAGCTAAAACAGTCTAATAACTAGCCCTCTATTCAGAGAGCTAAAACAGTCTAATAACTAGCCCTCTATTCAGAGAGCTAAAACAGTCTAATAACTAGCCCTCTATTCAGAGAGCTAAAACAGTCTAATAACTAGCCCTCTATTCAGAGAGCTAAAACAGTCTAATAACTAGCCCTCTATTCAGAGAGCTAAAACAGTCTAATAACTAGCCCTCTATTCAGAGAGCTAAAACAGTCTAATAACTAGCCCTCTATTCAGAGAGCTAAAACAGTCTAATAACTAGCCCTCTATTCAGAGAGCTAAAACAGTCTAATAACTAGCCCTCTATTCAGAAGCTAAAACAGCCTAATCTATTCTATTCAGAGAGCTAAAACAGTCTAATAACTAGCCCTCTATTCAGAGAGCTAAAACAGTCTAATAACTAGCCCTCTATTCAGAGAGCTAAAACAGTCTAATAACTAGCCCTCTATTCAGAGAGCTAAAACAGTCTAATAACTAGCCCTCTATTCAGAGAGCTAAAACAGTCTAATAACTAGCCCTCTATTCAGAGAGCTAAAACAGTCTAATAACTAGCCCTCTATTCAGAGAGCTAAAACAGTCTAATAACTAGCCCTCTATTCAGAGAGCTAAAACAGTCTAATAACTAGCCCTCTATTCAGAGAGCTAAAACAGTCTAATAACTAGCCCTCTATTCAGAGAGCTAAAACAGTCTAATCTAATAACTAGCCCTCTATTCAGAGAGCTAAAACAGTCTAATAACTAGCCCTCTATTCAGAGAGCTAAAACAGTCTAATAACTAGCCCTCTATTCAGAGAGCTAAAACAGTCTAATAACTAGCCCTCTATTCAGAGAGCTAAAACAGTCTAATAACTAGCCCTCTATTCAGAGAGCTAAAACAGTCTAATAACTAGCCCTCTATTCAGAGAGCTAAAACAGTCTAATAACTAGCCCTCTATTCAGAGAGCTAAAACAGTCTAATAACTAGCCCTCTATTCAGAGAGCTAAAACAGTCTAATAACTAGCCCTCTATTCAGAGAGCTAAAACAGTCTAATAACTAGCCCTCTATTCAGAGAGCTAAAACAGTCTAATAACTAGCCCTCTATTCAGAGAGCTAAAACAGTCTAATAACTAGCCCTCTATTCAGAGAGCTAAAACAGTCTAATAACTAGCCCTCTATTCAGAGAGCTAAAACAGTCTAATAACAGAGAGCTAAAACAGTCTAATAGCTAGCCCTCTATTCAGAGAGCTAAAACAGTCTAATAACTAGCCCTCTATTCAGAGAGCTAAAACAGTCTAATAACTAGCCCTCTATTCAGAGAGCTAAAACAGTCTAATAACTAGCCCTCTATTCAGAGAGCTAAAACAGTCTAATAACTAGCCCTCTATTCAGAGAGCTAAAACAGTCTAATTTCTAGTCTTCTTAACGTATGGTGGTTGAGTGTAGTGTAGTGTAGGGTAGTGGTTGAGTGTAGTGTAGGGTAGTGGTTGAGTGTAGTGTAGTGTAGGGTAGTGGTTGAGTGTAGTGTAGGGTAGTGGTTGAGTGTAGTGTAGTGTAGGGTAGTGGTTGAGTGTAGTGTAGGGTAGTGGTTGAGTGTAGTGTAGGGTAGTGGTTGAGTGTAGTGTAGGGTAGTGGTTGAGTGTAGTGTAGGGTAGTGGTTGAGTGTAGTGTAGGGTAGTGGTTGAGTGTAGTGTAGGGTAGTGGTTGAGTGTAGTGTAGGGTAGTGGTTGAGTGTAGTGTAGTGTAGTGTAGTGGTTGAGTGTAGTGTAGGGTAGTGGTTGAGTGTAGTGTAGTGTAGTGTAGTGGTTGAGTGTAGTGTAGGGTAGTGGTTGAGTGTAGTGTAGGGTAGTGGTTGAGTGTAGTGTAGGGTAGTGGTTGAGTGTAGTGTAGGGTAGTGGTTGAGTGTAGTGTAGTGTAGTGTAGTGGTTGAGTGTAGTGTAGGGTAGTGGTTGAGTGTAGTGTAGGGTAGTGGTTGAGTGTAGTGTAGGGTAGTGGTTGAGTGTAGTGTAGGGTAGTGGTTGAGTGTAGTGTAGGGTAGTGGTTGAGTGTAGTGTAGGGTAGTGGTTGAGTGTAGTGTAGGGTAGTGGTTGAGTGTAGTGTAGGGTAGTGGTTGAGTGTAGTGTAGGGTAGTGGTTGAGTGTAGTGTAGTGTAGTGTAGTGGTTGAGTGTAGTGTAGGGTAGTGGTTGAGTGTAGTGTAGTGTAGTGTAGTGGTTGAGTGTAGTGTAGGGTAGTGGTTGAGTGTAGTGTAGGGTAGTGGTTGAGTGTAGTGTAGGGTAGTGGTTGAGTGTAGTGTAGGGTAGTGGTTGAGTGTAGTGTAGTGTAGTGTAGTGGTTGAGTGTAGTGTAGGGTAGTGGTTGAGTGTAGTGTAGTGTAGTGTAGTGGTTGAGTGTAGTGTAGGGTAGTGGTTGAGTGTAGGGTAGTGGTTGAGTGTAGTGGGTAGTGGTTGAGTGTAGTGTAGTGTAGTGGTTGAGTGTAGTGTAGGGGGTTGAGTGGTTAGGGTAGTGTTGAGTGTAGTGTAGGGTAGTGGTTGAGTGTAGTGTAGGGTAGTGGTTGAGTGTAGTGTAGGGTAGTGGTTGAGTGTAGTGTAGGGTAGTGGTTGAGTGTGTAGTGGTTGAGTGTGTAGGGTAGTGGTTGAGTGTAGTGTAGGGTAGTGGTTGAGTGTAGTGTAGGGTAGTGGTTGAGTGTAGTGTAGGGTAGTGGTTGAGTGTAGTGTAGGGTAGTGGTTGAGTGTAGTGTAGTGGTAGTGGTTGAGTGTAGTGTAGGGTAGTGGTTGAGTGTAGTGTAGTGTAGTGGTTGAGTGTGTAGGGTAGTGGTTGTAGGGTAGTGTTGAGTGTAGGGTAGTGGTTGAGTGTAGTGTGTAGTGGTTGAGTGTAGTGTAGGGTAGTGGTTGAGTGTAGTGTAGGGTAGTGGTTGAGTGTAGTGTAGTGTAGTGTAGTGGTTGAGTGTAGTGTAGGGTAGTGGTTGAGTGTAGTGTAGGGTAGTGGTTGAGTGTAGTGTAGGGTAGTGGTTGAGTGTAGTGTAGGGTAGTGGTTGAGTGTAGTGTAGGGTAGTGGTTGAGTGTAGTGTAGTGTAGTGTAGTGGTTGAGTGTAGTGTAGGGTAGTGGTTGAGTGGTTAGTGGTTGAGTGTAGTGTAGTGGTGTAGTGGTTGAGTGTAGTGTAGGGTAGTGGTTGAGTGTAGTGTAGGGTAGTGGTTGAGTGTAGTGTAGGGTAGTGGTTGAGTGTAGTGTAGGGTAGTGGTTGAGTGTGTAGTGTAGTGTAGTGTAGTGGTTGAGTGTAGTGTAGGGTAGTGGTTGAGTGTAGTGTAGGGTAGTGGTTGAGTGTAGTGTAGGGTAGTGGTTGAGTGTAGTGTAGGGTAGTGGTTGAGTGTAGTGTAGGGTAGTGGTTGAGTGTAGTGTAGGGTAGTGGTTGAGTGTAGTGTAGGGTAGTGGTTGAGTGTAGTGTAGGGTAGTGGTTGAGTGTAGTGTAGGGTAGTGGTTGAGTGTAGTGTAGTGTAGTGTAGTGGTTGAGTGTAGTGTAGGGTAGTGGTTGAGTGTGTAGTGGTTGTAGTGTAGTGTAGTGGTTGAGTGTAGTGTAGGGTAGTGGTTGAGTGTAGTGTAGGGTAGTGGTTGAGTGTAGTGTAGGGTAGTGGTTTGTAGTGTAGTGTAGGGTAGTGGTTTGAGTGTAGTGTTGAGTGTAGTGTAGTGGTTGAGTGTAGTAGGGTAGTGGTTGAGTGGTTGTAGTGGTTGAGTGTAGTGTAGGGTAGTGGTTGAGTGTAGTGTAGGGTAGTGGTTGAGTGTGTGTAGTGTAGTGGTTGAGTGTAGTGTAGGGTAGTGGTTGAGTGTAGTGTAGGGTAGTGGTTGAGTGTAGTGTAGTGTAGTGGTTGAGTGTAGTGTAGGGTAGTGGTTGAGTGTAGTGTAGGGTAGTGGTTGAGTGTAGTGTAGGGTAGTGGTTGAGTGTAGTGTAGGTAGTGGTAGTGGTTGAGTGTAGTGTAGGGTAGTGGTTGAGTGTTGAGTGTAGTGTAGGGTAGTGGTTGAGTGTAGTGTAGGGTAGTGGTTGAGTGTAGTGTAGGGTAGTGGTTGAGTGTAGTGTAGGGTAGTGGTTGAGTGGTTGTAGGGTAGTGTTGAGTGTAGTGTAGGGTAGTGGTTGAGTGTAGTGTAGGGTAGTGGTTGAGTGTAGTGTAGGGTAGTGGTTGAGTGTAGTGTAGGGTAGTGGTTGAGTGTAGTGTAGGGTAGTGGTTGAGTGTAGTGTAGGGTAGTGGTTGAGTGTAGTGTAGGGTAGTGGTTGAGTGTAGTGTAGGGTAGTGGTTGAGTGTAGTGTAGTGTTAGGGTAGTGGTTGAGTGTAGTGTAGGGTAGTGGTTGAGTGTAGTGTAGGGTAGTGGTTGAGTGTAGTGTAGGGTAGTGGTTGAGTGTAGTGTAGGGTAGTGGTTGAGTGTAGTGTAGGGTAGTGGTTTGAGTGTAGTGTAGGGTAGTGGTTGAGTGTAGTGTAGGGTAGTGGTTGAGTGTAGTGTAGGGTAGTGGTTGAGTGTAGTGTAGGGTAGTGGTTGAGTGTAGTGTAGTGTAGTGTAGTAGGTTGAGTGTAGTGTAGGGTAGTGGTTTGAGTGTAGTGTAGGGTAGTGGTTGAGTGTAGTGTAGGGTAGTGGTTGAGTGTAGTGTAGGGTAGTGGTTGAGTGTAGTGTAGGGTAGTGGTTGAGTGTAGTGTAGGGTAGTGGTTGAGTGTAGTGTAGGGTAGTGGTTGAGTGTAGTGTAGGGTAGTGGTTGAGTGTAGTGTAGTGTAGTGGTTGAGTGTAGTGTGTAGGGTAGTGGTTGAGTGTAGTGTAGTGTAGTGTAGTGGTTGAGTGTAGTGTAGGGTAGTGGTTGAGTGTGTAGTGTAGGGTAGTGGTTGAGTGTAGTGTAGGGTAGTGGTTGAGTGTAGTGTAGTGTAGTGGTAGTGTAGTTAGGGTAGTGGTTGAGTGTAGTGTAGTGTAGTGGTTGAGTGTAGTGTAGGGTAGTGGTTGAGTGTAGTGTAGGGTAGTGGTTGAGTGTAGTGTAGGGTAGTGGTTGAGTGTAGTGTAGGGTAGTGGTTGAGTGTAGTGTAGGGTAGTGGTTGAGTGTAGTGTAGGGTAGTGGTTGAGTGTAGTGTAGGGTAGTGGTTGAGTGTAGTGTAGGGTAGTGGTTGAGTGTAGTGTGTAGTGGTTGAGTGTGTGTTGTAGTGTAGTGTTAGTGTAGTGTAGGGTAGTGGTTGAGTGTAGTGTAGGGTAGTGGTTGAGTGTAGTGTAGGGTAGTGGTTGAGTGTAGGGTAGTGGTTGAGTGTAGTGTAGGGTAGTGGTTGAGTGTAGTGTAGGGTAGTGGTTGAGTGTAGTGTAGGGTAGTGGTTGAGTGTAGTGTAGGGTAGTGGTTGAGTGTAGTGTAGTGTAGTGGTTGAGTGTAGTGTAGGGTAGTGGTTGAGTGTAGTGTAGGGTTAGTGGTTGTAGTGTTAGTGTAGTGTAGGGTAGTGGTTGAGTGTAGTGTAGGGTAGTGGTTGAGTGTAGTGTAGGGTAGTGGTTGAGTGTAGTGTAGGGTAGTGGTTGAGTGTAGTGTAGGGTAGTGGTTGAGTGTAGTGTAGGGTAGTGGTTGAGTGTAGTGTAGGGTAGTGGTTGAGTGTAGTGTAGGGTAGTGGTTGAGTGTGTAGTGTAGTGGTTAGTGTAGTGTAGGGTAGTGGTTGAGTGTAGTGTAGGGTAGTGGTTGAGTGTAGTGTAGGGTGTAGTGGTTGAGTGTAGTGTAGGGTAGTGGTTGAGTGTAGTGGTAGTGGTTGAGTGTAGTGTAGTGTAGTGGTTGAGTGTAGTGTAGTGTAGGGTAGTGGTTGAGTGTAGTGTAGGGTAGTGGTTGAGTGTAGTGTAGGGTAGTGGTTGAGTGTAGTGTAGTGTAGGGTAGTGGTTGAGTGTAGTGTAGGGTAGTGGTTGAGTGTAGTGTAGTGTAGGGTAGTGGTTGAGTGTAGTGTAGGGTAGTGGTTGAGTGTAGTGTAGTGTAGGGTAGTGGTTGAGTGTAGTGTAGGGTAGTGGTTGAGTGTAGTGTAGGGTAGTGGTTGAGTGTAGTGTAGGGTAGTGGTTGAGTGTGAGTGTAGTGTGTAGGGTTGAGTGGTTGAGTGTTAGTGTAGTGTAGGGTAGTGGTTGAGTGTAGTGTAGGGTAGTGGTTGAGTGTAGTGTAGGGTAGTGGTTGAGTGTAGTGTAGGGTAGTGGTTGAGTGTAGTGTAGGGTAGTGGTTGAGTGTAGTGTAGGGTAGTGGTTGAGTGTAGTGTAGGGTAGTGGTTGAGTGTAGTGTAGTGTAGTGGTTGAGTGTAGTGTAGGGTAGTGGTTGAGTGTAGTGTAGGGTAGTGGTTGAGTGTAGTGTAGGGTAGTGGTTGAGTGTAGTGTAGGGTAGTGGTTGAGTGTAGTGTAGGGTAGTGGTTGAGTGTAGTGTAGGGTAGTGGTTGAGTGTAGTGTAGTGTAGGGTAGTGGTTGAGTGTAGTGTAGGGTAGTGGTTGAGTGTAGTGTAGGGTAGTGGTTGAGTGTAGTGTAGGGTAGTGGTTGAGTGTAGTGTAGGGTAGTGGTTGAGTGTAGTGTAGGGTAGTGGTTGAGTGTAGTGTAGGGTAGTGGTTGAGTGTAGTGTAGGGTAGTGGTTGAGTGTAGTGTGTAGGGTTAGTGGTTGAGTGTTAGTGTAGTGTAGGGTAGTGGTTGAGTGTAGTGTAGGGTAGTGGTTGAGTGTAGTGTAGGGTAGTGGTTGAGTGTAGTGTAGTTGAGTTGTGTAGTGTAGGGTAGTGGTTGAGTGTAGTGTAGTGTAGGGTAGTGGTTGAGTGTAGTGTAGGGTAGTGGTTGAGTGTAGTGTAGGGTAGTGGTTGAGTGTAGTGTAGGGTAGTGGTTGAGTGTAGTGTAGGGTAGTGGTTGAGTGTAGTGTAGGGTAGTGGTTGAGTGTAGTGTAGGGTAGTGGTTGGTTGAGTGTAGTGTAGGGTAGTGGTTGAGTGTAGTGTAGGGTAGTGGTTGAGTGTAGTGTAGGGTAGTGGTTGAGTGTAGTGTAGGGTAGTGGTTGAGTGTAGTGTGTAGTGGTTGAGTGTAGTGTAGGGTAGTGGTTAGTGTAGTGTAGGGTAGTGGTTGAGTGTAGTGTAGGGTAGTGGTTGAGTGTAGTAGTGTGGTTGAGTTAGGGTAGTGGTTGAGTAGTGTAGTGTAGGGTAGTGGTTGAGTGTAGTGTAGGGTAGTGGTTGAGTGTAGTGTAGGGTAGTGGTTGAGTGTAGTGTAGGGTAGTGGTTGAGTGTAGTGTAGGGTAGTGGTTGAGTGTAGTGTAGGGTAGTGGTTGAGTGTAGTGTAGGGTAGTGGTTGAGTGTAGTGTAGGGTAGTGGTTGAGTGTAGTGTAGGGTAGTGGTTGAGTGTAGTGTAGGGTAGTGGTTGAGTGTAGTGTAGTGTAGGGTAGTGGTTGAGTGTAGTGTAGTGTTAGTGTAGTGTAGTGGTGAGTGAGTGTAGTGTAGGGTAGTGGTTGAGTGTAGTGTAGGGTAGTGGTTGAGTGTAGTGTAGGGTAGTGGTTGAGTGTAGTGTAGGGTAGTGGTTGAGTGTAGTGTAGGGTAGTGGTTGAGTGTGTGTAGTGTAGTGTAGTGGTTGAGTGTAGTGTAGGGTAGTGGTTGAGTGTAGTGTAGTGTAGGGTAGTGGTTGAGTGTAGTGTAGGGTAGTGGTTGAGTGTAGTGTAGTGTAGGGTAGTGGTTGAGTGTAGTGTAGGGTAGTGGTTGAGTGTAGTGTAGGGTAGTGGTTGAGTGTAGTGTAGGGTAGTGGTTGAGTGTAGTGTAGGGTAGTGGTTGAGTGTAGTGTAGGGTAGTGGTTGGTTAGGGTGGTTGAGTGTAGTGTAGGGTAGTGGTTGAGTGTAGTGTAGGGTAGTGGTTGAGTGTAGTGTAGGGTAGTGGTTGAGTGTAGTGTAGTGTAGGGTAGTGGTTGAGTGTAGTGTAGGGTAGTGGTTGAGTGTAGTGTAGTGTAGGGTAGTGGTTGAGTGTAGTGTAGGGTAGTGGTTGAGTGTAGTGTAGGGTAGTGGTTGAGTGTAGTGTAGGGTAGTGGTTGAGTGTAGGGTAGTGGTTGAGTGTAGTGTAGGGTAGTGGTTGAGTGTAGTGTAGGGTAGTGGTTGAGTGTAGTGTAGGGTAGTGGGTGTAGTGGTAGTGGTTGAGTGTAGTGTAGGGTAGTGGTTGAGTGTAGTGTAGGGTAGTGGTTGAGTGTAGTGTAGGGTAGTGGTTGAGTGTAGTGTAGGGTAGTGGTTGAGTGTAGTGTAGGGTAGTGGTTGAGTGTAGTGTGTAGTGGTTGAGTGTAGTGTAGTGGTTGAGTGTAGTGTAGGGTAGTGGTTGAGTGTAGTGTAGTGTAGGGTAGTGGTTGAGTGTAGTGTAGGGTAGTGGTTGAGTGTAGTGTAGGGTAGTGGTTGAGTGTAGTGTAGGGTAGTGGTTGAGTGTAGTGTAGGGTAGTGGTTGAGTGTAGTGTAGGGTAGTGGTTGTGTAGTGTAGGGTAGTGGTTGAGTGTAGTGTAGGTAGTAGTGGTTGAGTGTAGTGTAGGGTAGTGGTTGAGTGTAGTGTAGGGTAGTGGTTGAGTGTAGTGTAGGGTAGTGGTTGAGTGTAGTGTAGGGTAGTGGTTGAGTGTAGTGTAGGGTAGTGGTTGAGTGTAGTGTAGTGTAGGGTAGTGGTTGAGTGTAGGGTAGTGGTTGAGTGTAGTGTAGGGTAGTGGTTGAGTGTAGTGTAGGGTAGTGGTTGAGTGTAGTGTAGGGTAGTGGTTGAGTGTAGTGTAGGGTAGTGGTTGAGTGTAGTGTAGGGTAGTGGTTGAGTGTAGTGTAGGGTAGTGGTTGAGTGTAGTGTAGGGTAGTGGTTGAGTGTAGTGTAGGGTAGTGGTTGAGTGTAGTGTAGGGTAGTGGTTGAGTGTGTAGTGTAGGGTAGTGGTTGAGTGTAGTGTAGGGTAGTGGTTGAGTGTAGTGTAGGGTAGTGGTTGAGTGTAGTGTAGGGTAGTGGTTGAGTGTAGTGTAGGGTAGTGGTTGAGTGTAGTGTAGGGTAGTGGTTGAGTGTAGTGTAGGGTAGTGGTTGAGTGTAGTGTAGGGTAGTGGTTGAGTGTAGTGTAGTGTAGGGTAGTGGTTGAGTGTAGTGTAGGGTAGTGGTTGAGTGTAGTGTAGGGTAGTGGTTGAGTGTAGTGTAGTGTAGTGTATGGTAGTGGTTGAGTGTAGTGTAGGGTAGTGGTTGAGTGTAGTGTAGGGTAGTGGTTGAGTGTAGTGTAGGGTAGTGGTTGAGTGTAGTGTAGGGTAGTGGTTGAGTGTAGTGTAGTGTAGGGTAGTGGTGTAGGGTAGTGGTTGAGTGTAGTGTAGGGTAGTGGTTGAGTGTAGTGTAGTGTAGGGTAGTGGTTGAGTGTAGTGTAGGGTAGTGGTTGAGTGTAGTGTAGGGTAGTGGTTGAGTGTAGTGTAGTGTAGGGTAGTGGTTGAGTGTAGTGTAGGGTAGTGGTTGAGTGTAGTGTAGTGTAGGGTAGTGGTTGAGTGTAGTGTAGGGTAGTGGTTAGTGTAGTGTAGGGTAGTGGTTGAGTGTAGTAGTGGTAGTGGTTGAGTGTAGTGTAGGGTAGTGGTTGAGTGTAGTGTAGGGTAGTGGTTGAGTGTAGTGTAGTGTAGGGTTGAGTGGTTGAGTGTAGTGTAGGGTAGTGGTTGAGTGTAGTGTAGTGTAGGGTAGTGGTTGAGTGTAGTGTAGGGTAGTGGTTGAGTAGTGTAGTGTAGGGTAGTGGTTGAGTGTAGTGTAGGGTAGTGGTTGAGTGTAGTGTAGTAGTGGTTGGTAGTGGTTGAGTGTAGTGTAGGGTAGTGGTTGAGTGTAGTGTAGGGTAGTTGAGTGTAGTGTAGGGTAGTGGTTGAGTGTAGTGTAGGGTAGTGGTTGAGTGTAGTGTAGGGTAGTGGTTGAGTGTAGTGTAGGGTAGTGGTTGAGTTGTAGTGTAGTGTAGGGTAGTGGTGAGTGTAGTGTAGGGTAGTGGTTGTAGTGTAGTGTAGGGTAGTGGTTGAGTGTAGTGTAGGGTAGTGGTTGAGTGTTGTAGTGGTTGAGTGTAGTGTAGGGTAGTGGTTGAGTGTAGTGTAGTGGTAGTGGTTGAGTGTAGTGTAGGGTAGTGGTTGAGTGTAGTGTAGTGTAGTGGTTGAGTGTTAGTGTAGTGTAGGGTAGTGGTTGAGTGTAGTGTAGGGTAGTGGTTGAGTGTAGTGTAGGGTAGTGGTTGAGTGTAGTGTAGGGTAGTGGTTGAGTGTAGTGTAGGGTAGTGGTTGAGTGGTTGAGTGTAGTGTAGGTGTAGTGGTTGAGTGTAGTGTAGGGTAGTGGTTGTGTAGTGTAGTGTAGTGTAGTGGTTGAGTGTAGTGTAGGGTAGTGGTTGAGTGTAGTGTAGGGTAGTGGTTGAGTGTAGTGTAGGGTAGTGGTTGAGTGTAGTGTAGGGTAGTGGTTGAGTGTAGTGTAGGGTAGTGGTTGAGTGTAGTGTAGGGTAGTGGTTGAGTGTAGTGTAGGGTAGTGGTGTAGTGTAGTGTAGTGTAGGGTAGTGGTTGAGTGTAGTGTAGGGTAGTGGTTGAGTGTAGTGTAGTGTAGGGTAGTGGTTGAGTGTAGTGTAGGGTAGTGGTTGAGTGTAGTGTAGTGGTAGTGGTTGAGTGTAGTGTAGGGTAGTGGTTGAGTGTAGTAGTGGTTGAGTGTAGTGTAGGGTAGTGGTTGAGTGTAGTGTAGGGTAGTGGTTGAGTGTAGTGTAGGGTAGTGGTTAGTGTAGTGTAGGGTAGTGGTTGAGTGTTGAGTGTAGTGTAGGGTAGTGGTTGAGTGTAGTGTAGGGTAGTGGTTGAGTGTAGTGTAGGGTAGTGGTTGAGTGTAGTGTAGTGTAGGGTAGTGGTTGAGTGTAGTGTAGGGTAGTGGTTGAGTGTAGTGTAGGGTAGTGGTTGAGTGGTTGTAGTGGTTGAGTGTAGTGTAGGGTAGTGGTTGAGTGTAGTGTAGGGTAGTGGTTGAGTGTAGTGTAGGGTAGTGGTTGAGTGTAGTGTAGGGTAGTGGTTGAGTGTAGTGTAGTGTAGGGTAGTGGTTGAGTGTAGTGTAGGGTTGGTTGAGTGTAGTGTAGGGTAGTGGTTGAGTGTAGTGTAGGGTAGTGGTTGAGTGTAGTGTAGGGTAGTGGTTGAGTGTAGTGTAGTGTAGGGTAGTGGTTGAGTGTAGTGTAGGGTAGTGGTTGAGTGTAGTGTAGGGTAGTGGTTGAGTGTAGTGTAGGGTAGTGGTTGAGTGTAGTGTAGTGTAGGGTAGTGGTTGAGTGTAGTGTAGGGTAGTGGTTGAGTGTAGTGTAGGGTAGTGGTTGAGTGTAGTGTAGGGTAGTGGTTGAGTGTAGTGTAGGGTAGTGGTTGAGTGTAGTGTAGGGTAGTGGTTGAGTGTAGTGTAGGGTAGTGGTTGAGTGTAGTGTAGTGTAGGGTAGTGGTTGAGTGTAGTGTAGGGTAGTGGTTGAGTGTAGTGTAGGGTAGTGGTTGAGTGTAGTGTAGTGTAGGGTAGTGGTTGAGTGTAGTGTAGGGTAGTGGTTGAGTGTAGTGTAGGGTAGTGGTTGAGTGTAGTGTAGTGTAGGGTAGTGGTTGAGTGTAGTGTAGGGTAGTGGTTGAGTGTAGTGTAGTGTAGGGTAGTGGTTGAGTGTAGTGTAGGGTAGTGGTTGAGTGTAGTGTAGTGTAGGGTAGTGGTTGAGTGTAGTGTAGGGTAGTGGTTGAGTGTAGTGTAGGGTAGTGGTTGAGTGTAGTGTAGGGTAGTGGTTGAGTGTGTAGTGTGTAGTGGTTAGTGGTAGGGTAGTGGTTGAGTGTAGTGTAGGGTAGTGGTTGAGTGTAGTGTAGGGTAGTGGTTGAGTGTAGTGTAGGGTAGTGGTTGAGTGTAGTGTAGGGTAGTGGTTGAGTGTAGTGTAGGGTAGTGGTTTGTAGTGTAGTGTAGGGTAGTGGTTGAGTGTAGTGTAGGGTAGTGGTTGAGTGTAGTGTAGTGTAGGGTAGTGGTTGAGTGTAGTGTAGGGTAGTGGTTGAGTGTAGTGTAGTGTGGTTAGTGGGTAGTGGTTGAGTGTAGTGTAGGGTAGTGGTTGAGTGTAGTGTAGGGTAGTGGTTGAGTGTAGTGTAGGGTAGTGGTTGAGTGTAGTGTAGGGTAGTGGTTGAGTGTAGTGTAGGGTAGTGGTTGAGTGTAGTGTAGGGTAGTGGTTGAGTGTAGTGTAGGGTAGTGGTTGAGTGTAGTGTAGGGTAGTGGTTGAGTGTAGTGTAGGGTAGTGGTTGAGTGTAGTGTAGTGGTTAGTGGTTAGGGTAGTGGTTGAGTGTAGTGTAGGGTAGTGGTTGAGTGTAGTGTAGGGTAGTGGTTGAGTGTAGTGTAGGGTAGTGGTTGAGTGTAGTGTAGGGTAGTGGTTGAGTGTAGTGTAGGGTAGTGGTTGAGTGTAGTGTAGGGTAGTGGTTGAGTGTAGTGTAGGGTAGTGGTTGAGTGTAGTGTAGTGTAGGGTAGTGGTTGAGTGTAGTGTAGGGTAGTGGTTGAGTGTAGTGTAGTGTAGGGTAGTGGTTGAGTGTAGTGTAGGGTAGTGGTTGAGTGTAGTGTAGGGTAGTGGTTGAGTGTAGTGTAGGGTAGTGGTTGAGTGTAGTGTAGGGTAGTGGTTGAGTGTAGTGTAGGGTAGTGGTTGAGTGTAGTGTAGTGTAGGGTAGTGGTTGAGTGTAGTGTAGGGTAGTGGTTGAGTGTAGTGTAGGGTAGTGGTTGAGTGTAGTGTAGGGTAGTGGTTGAGTGTAGTGTAGTGTAGGGTAGTGGTTGAGTGTAGTGTAGGGTAGTGGTTGAGTGTAGTGTAGTGTTAGTGTAGTGTAGTGTAGGGTAGTGGTTGAGTGTAGTGTAGGGTAGTGGTTGAGTGAGTGTAGTGTAGGGTAGTGGTTGAGTGTAGTGTAGGGTAGTGGTTGAGTGTAGTGTAGGGTAGTGGTTGAGTGTAGTGTAGGGTAGTGGTTGAGTGTAGTGTAGGGTAGTGGTTGAGTGTAGTGTAGGGTAGTGGTTGAGTGTAGTGTAGGGTAGTGGTTGAGTGTAGTGTAGGGTAGTGGTTGAGTGTAGGGTAGTGGTTGAGTGTAGTGTAGGGTAGTGGTTGAGTGTAGTGTAGGGTAGTGGTTGAGTGTAGTGTAGGGTAGTGGTTGAGTGTAGTGTAGGGTAGTGGTTGAGTGTAGTGTAGTGTAGGGTAGTGGTTGAGTGTAGTGTAGGGTAGTGGTTGAGTGTAGTGTAGTGTAGGGTAGTGGTTGAGTGTAGTGTAGGGTAGTGGTTGAGTGTAGTGTGTAGGGTAGTGGTTGAGTGTAGTGTAGGGTAGTGGTTGAGTGTAGTGTAGGGTAGTGGTTGAGTGTAGTGTAGTGTAGTGTAGGGTAGTGGTTGAGTGTAGTGTAGGGTAGTGGTTGAGTGTAGTGTAGTGTAGGGTAGTGGTTGAGTGTAGTGTAGGGTAGTGGTTGAGTGTAGTGTAGGGTAGTGGTTGAGTGTAGTGTAGTGTAGGGTAGTGGTTGAGTGTAGTGTAGGGTAGTGGTTGAGTGTAGTGGTGTAGGGTAGTGGTTGAGTGTAGTGTAGGGTAGTGGTTGAGTGTAGTGTAGGGTAGTGGTTGAGTGAGTGTAGTGTAGGGTAGTGGTTGAGTGTAGTGTAGGGTAGTGGTTGAGTGAGTGTAGTGTAGGGTAGTGGTTGAGTGTAGTGTAGGGTAGTGGTTGAGTGTAGTGTAGGGTAGTGGTTGAGTGTAGTGTAGGGTAGTGGTTGAGTGTAGTGTAGGGTAGTGGTTGAGTGTAGTGTAGGGTAGTGGTTGGTGTAGTGTAGTGTAGTGTAGGGTAGTGGTTGAGTGTAGTGTAGGGTAGTGGTTTGAGTGTAGTGTAGGGTAGTGGTTAGTGTAGGGTAGTGTTAGTGTAGTGTAGGGTAGTGGTTGAGTGTAGTGTAGGGTAGTGGTTGAGTGTAGTGTAGGGTAGTGGTTGAGTGTAGTGTAGGGTAGTGGTTGAGTTGAGTGTAGTGTAGGGTAGTGGTTGAGTGTAGTGTAGGGTAGTGGTTGAGTGTAGTGTAGGTAGTGGTTGGTTAGTGTAGTGTAGGGTAGTGGTTGAGTGTAGTGTAGGGTAGTGGTTGAGTGTAGTGTAGGGTAGTGGTTGAGTGTAGTGTAGGGTAGTGGTTGAGTGTAGTGTTGTAGTGGTTGAGTGTAGTGTAGGGTAGTGGTTGAGTGTAGTGTAGGGTAGTGGTTGAGTGTAGTGTAGGGTAGTGGTTGAGTGTAGTGTAGGGTAGTGGTTGAGTGTAGTGTAGTGTAGGGTAGTGGTTGAGTGTAGTGTAGGGTAGTGGTTGAGTGTAGTGTAGGGTAGTGGTTGAGTGTAGTGTAGGTAGTGGTTGAGTGTAGTTGAGTGGTTAGTGTAGTGTAGGGTAGTGGTTGAGTGTAGTGTAGGGTAGTGGTTGAGTGTAGTGTAGGGTAGTGGTTGAGTGTAGTGTAGGGTAGTGGTTGAGTGTAGTGTAGGGTAGTGGTTTGAGTGTAGTGTAGGGTAGTGGTTGAGTGTAGTGTAGGGTAGTGGTTGAGTGTAGTGTAGGGTAGTGGTTGAGTGTAGTGTAGGGTAGTGGTTGAGTGTAGTGTAGGGTAGTGGTTGAGTGTAGTGTAGGGTAGTGGTTGAGTGTAGTGTAGGGTAGTGGTTGAGTGTAGTGTAGGGTAGTGGTTGAGTGTAGTGTAGTGGTAGTGGTTGAGTGTAGTGTAGGGTAGTGGTTGAGTGTAGTGGTAGTAGTGTAGTGTAGGGTAGTGGTTGAGTGTAGTGTAGGGTAGTGGTTGAGTGTAGTGTAGGGTAGTGGTTGAGTGTAGTGTAGTGTAGGGTAGTGGTTGAGTGTAGTGTAGGGTAGTGTGGTAGTGGTTGAGTGTAGTGTAGGGTAGTGGTTGAGTGTAGTGTAGGGTAGTGGTTGAGTGTAGTGTAGGGTAGTGGTTGAGTGTAGTGTAGTGTAGGGTAGTGGTTGAGTGTAGTGTAGGGTAGTGGTTGAGTGTAGTGTAGTGTAGGGTAGTGGTTGAGTGTAGTAGTGGTAGTGTAGGGTAGTGTGGTAGTGAGTGTTGAGTGTAGTGTAGGGTAGTGGTTGAGTGTAGTGTAGTGTAGGGTAGTGGTTGAGTGTAGTGTAGGGTAGTGGTTGAGTGTAGTGTAGTGTAGGGTAGTGGTTGAGTGTAGTGTAGGGTAGTGGTTGAGTGTAGTGTAGGGTAGTGGTTGAGTGTAGTGTAGGGTAGTGGTTGAGTGTAGTGTAGGGTAGTGGTTGAGTGTAGTGTAGGGTAGTGGTTGAGTGTAGTGTAGGGTAGTGGTTGAGTGTAGTGTAGGGTAGTGGTTGAGTGTAGTGTAGGGTAGTGGTTGAGTGTAGTGTAGGGTAGTGGTTGGTGTAGGGTAGTGGTTGAGTGTAGTGTAGGGTAGTGGTTGAGTGTAGTGTAGGGTAGTGGTTGAGTGTAGGGTAGTGGTTGAGTGTAGTGTAGTGTAGGGTAGTGGTTGAGTGTAGTGTAGGGTAGTGGTTGAGTGTAGTGTAGTGTAGGGTAGTGGTTGAGTGTAGTGTAGGGTAGTGGTTGAGTGTAGTGTAGGGTAGTGGTTGAGTGTAGTGTAGGGTAGTGGTTGAGTGTAGTGTAGTGTAGGGTAGTGGTTGAGTGTTAGTGTAGGGTAGTGGTTGAGTGTAGTGTAGTGTAGGGTAGTGGTTGAGTGTAGTGTAGGGTAGTGGTTGAGTGAGTGTAGTGTAGGGTAGTGGTTGAGTGTAGTGTAGGGTAGTGGTTGAGTGAGTGTAGTGTAGGGTAGTGGTTGAGTGTAGTGTAGGGTAGTGGTTGAGTGTAGTGTAGGGTAGTGGTTGAGTGTAGTGTAGGGTAGTGGTTGAGTGTAGTGTAGGGTAGTGGTTGAGTGTAGTGTAGGGTAGTGGTTGAGTGTAGTGGTTGAGGGTAGTGGTTGAGTGTAGTGTAGGGTAGTGTAGTTGAGTGTTGAGTGTAGTGTAGGGTAGTGGTTGAGTGTAGTGTAGGGTAGTGGTTGAGTGTAGTGTAGTGGTTGAGTGTAGTGTAGTGGTGTAGTGGTTGAGTGTAGTGTAGGGTAGTGGTTGAGTGTAGTGTAGGGTAGTGGTTAGTGTAGTGTAGGGTAGTGGTTGAGTGTAGTGTAGGGTAGTGGTTGAGTGTAGTGTAGGGTAGTGGTTGAGTGTAGTGTAGTGTAGGGTAGTGGTTGAGTGTAGTGTAGGGTAGTGGTTGAGTGTAGTGTAGTGTAGGGTAGTGGTTGAGTGTAGTGTAGGGTAGTGGTTGAGTGTAGTGTAGGGTAGTGGTTGAGTGTAGTGTAGTGTAGGGTAGTGGTTGAGTGTAGTGTAGGGTAGTGGTTGAGGTAGTGAGTGTAGGGTAGTGGTTGTAGTGTAGGGTAGTGGTTGAGTGTAGTGTAGTGTAGGGTAGTGGTTGAGTGTAGTGTAGGGTAGTGGTTGAGTGTAGTGTAGTGTAGGGTAGTGGTTGAGTGTGAGTGTAGTAGTGGTAGTGTAGGGTAGTGGTTGAGTGTAGTGTAGTGTAGGGTAGTGGTTGAGTGTAGTGTAGGGTAGTGGTTGAGTGTAGTGTAGTGTAGGGTAGTGGTTGAGTGTAGTGTAGTGTAGGGTAGTGGTTGAGTGTAGTGTAGTGTAGGGTAGTGGTTGAGTGTAGTGTAGTGTAGGGTAGTGGTCTAGTGTAGTGTAGTGTAGTTGGCTAGTGTAGTGTGGTGGTCGAGTGTAGTGTAGTGGTCTAGTGTAGTGTAGTGGTGTAGTGTAGTGTAGTGTAGTGGTCTAGTGTAGTGTACTGGTGTAGTGTAGGGTAGTGTAGTGTAGTGGTCTAGTGTAGTGTAGGGTAGTGGTCTGGTGTAGTGTACTGGTGTAGTGTAGTGTAGTGTAGTGTAGTGTAGTGTAGTGTAGTGTAGTGGTCTGGTGTAGTTTAGGGCAGTGGTATAGTTTAGTAGTCTAGTGTAGTGGTGTAGTCTAGTGTAGGGTAGTGGTCTAGTGTAGTGTACTGGTGTAGTGTAGTGTAGTGTAGTGTAGTGTAGTGTAGTGTAGTGTAGTGTAGTGTAGTGTAGTGTAGTGTAGTGTAGTGAAGTGGTCTGGTGTAGTGTAGGGCAGTGGTATAGTTTAGTAGTCTAGTGTAGTGGTGTAGTTTAGTGTAGTGTAGGGTAGTGGTCGGGTGTAGCGTAGGGTAGTGGTCTAGTGTAGTGTAGTGTAGTGGTCTAGTGTAGTGTAGGGCAGTGGTATAGTTTAGTAGTCTAGTGTAGTGGTGTAGTTTAGTGTAGTGTAGGGTAGTTGTCGGGTGTAGTGTAGGGTAGTGGTCTAGTATAGTGTAGTGTAGTGGTCTAGTGTAATGTAGTGGTGTAGTTTAGTGTAGTGTAGGGTAGTGGTCTCGTGTAGTGTAGTGGTGTTGTTTAGGGTAGTGTATAGTAGTGTAATGTATGGTAGTGGTCTAGTGTAGTGTAGGGTAGTGTTGTTGTCTAGTGCAGTGTAATGAAGTGTAGTGGTCGAGTGTAGTGTAGGGTAGTGGTCTGGTATAGTGTAGTGTGGTGTTTTGGTCTAGTGTCGTATAGTGGTCTAGTCTAGTATAGTGTAGTGTTCTAGTGTAGTGTTCTAGTGTAGTGTAGTGTAGTGGTCTAGTTTAGTGTTATTTAGTGGTCTAGTGTAGGGTAGTGTAGTGGTTTAGTGTAGGGTAGTGGTGTAGTGTAGGGTAGTGGTGTAGTGTAGTGGTATAGTCTAGTGTATTGTAGTGTAGTGGTCTAGTGTAGGGTAGTGTAGTGGTCTAGTTTAGTGTATGGTAGTTTAGTGTAGTGTAGTGGTCTAGTGTAGTGTAGTGGTCTAGTCTAGTGTATTGTAGTGTAGTGGTCTAGTGTAGGGTAGTGGTCTAGTTTAGGGTAGTGTAGTGGTCTAGTTTAGTGTATGGTAGTTTAGTGTAGTGTGGTCGCCTAGTTTAGTGTAGTGTAGTGGTCTAGTGTAGGGTAGTGGTGTAGTGTAGTGGTGTAGTTTAGTGTAGTGGTCTAGTTTAGTGTATGGTAGTTTAGTGTAGTGTAGTGGTCTAGTTTAGTGTATGGTAGTTTAGTGTTGTGTAGTGGTCTAGTTTAGTGTAGTGTTGTGGTCTAGTTTAGTGTATGGTAGTTTAGTGTAGTGTAGTGGTCTAGTTTAGTGTATGGTAGTTTAGTGTAGTGTAGTGGTCTAGTTTAGTGTAGTGTTGTGGTCTAGTTTAGTGTAGTGTTGTGGTCTAGTTTAGTGTAGTGGTCGAGGGTAGTATAGCGGTCTAGTGTAGTGTAGTGGTCTAGTTTAGGGTAGTGTAGTGGTCTAGTTTAGTGTATGGTAGTTTAGTGTAGTGTGGTCGCCTAGTTTAGTGTAGTGTAGTGGTCTAGTGTAGGGTAGTGGTGTAGTGTAGTGGTGTAGTTTAGTGTAGTGGTCTAGTTTAGTGTATGGTAGTTTAGTGTAGTGTAGTGGTCTAGTTTAGTGTAGTGTTGTGGTCTAGTTTAGTGTAGTGGTCGAGGGTAGTATAGCGGTCTAGTGTAGTGTAGTGGTCTAGTTTAGTGTAGTGTAGTGGTCTAGTGTTGTGTAGTGTATTGTAGTGGTCTAGTTTAGTGTATGGTGGTTTAGTGTAGTGGTCTAGTGTAGTGTAGTGTAGTGGTCTAGTGTATTGTAGTGTAGTGTAGGATAGTGTAGTGTGCGGTAGTGTAGTCTATGGTAGTGTAGTTAAGTGTAGTGTAGTGTACGGTAGTGTTGTGGTCTAATGTAGGGTAGGGTAGGGTAGTGTTGAGTAGTGTATGGTAGGGTTGTCTAGCGTAGGGTAGCATAGTGTAGTGGTCTAGTTTAGTTTAGTGTAGTGTAGTGTAGTGTAGTGATCTAGTTTATTGTAGTAGTCTAGTGTAGGGTAGTGGTTGTTTAGTGTGTACACCATGGAATTAACCCTGTAACCACATAGAATTAATGCTTCAAAAATGGACGTTCATCCATAGCACATCAAATTTCAAAAGGAAACTTGTTGAGTGAGTTCTACAGCAGAGAACTGGGCGACTCCCCTTAAGACAGCCAGTTAATGAATAAAATAGACAGAGAAGAGGAACTACTGTCATCAGCCTCGCATCAACACGCACGACTAACTCCAGAACCGCCGCCCTGCATCTGAGGCACTGCAATACTGTAAATATTATATGCCAAGAGGAAGAAGGGGTAAAAATTCAAAACAAGCCGAGCACCTCCACAGAACATGATGGGAAGAGTAGTATAGGATATAGTCTAGGCCTAGCACCTCCACAGAACATGATGGGAAGAGTAGTACAGGATATAGTCTAGGCCTAGCACCTCCACAGAACATGATGGGAAGAGTAGTACAGGATATAGTCTAGGCCTAGCACATCCACAGAACATGATGGGAAGAGTAGTACAGGATATAGTCTAGGCCTAGCACCTCCACAGAACATGATGGGAAGAGTAGTACAGGATATAGTCTAGGCCTAGCACCTCCACAGAACATGATGGGAAGAGTAGTACAGGATATAGTCTAGGCCTAGCACCTCCACAGGACATGATGGGAAGAGTAGTACAGGATATAGTCTAGGCCTAGCACCTCCACAGAACATGATGGGAAGAGTAGTACAGGATATAGTCTAGGCCTAGCACCTCCACAGAACATGATGGGAAGAGTAGTACAGGATATAGTCTAGGCCTAGCACCTCCACAGAACATGATGGGAAGAGTAGTACAGGATATAGTCTAGGCCTAGCACCTCCACAGAACATGATGGGAAGAGTAGTATAGGATATAGTCTAGGCCTAGCACCTCCACAGAACATGATGGGAAGAGTAGTACAGGATATAGTCTAGGCCTAGCACCTCCACAGAACATGATGGGAAGAGTAGAACATGATGGGAAGGATACAGGATAGTCTAGGCCTAGCACCTCCACAGAACATGATGGGAAGAGTAGTACAGGATATTGTCTAGGCCTAGCACCTCCACAGAACATGATGGGAAGAGTAGTACAGGATATAGTCTAGGCCTAGCACCTCCACAGAACATGATGGGAAGAGTAGTACAGGATATAGTCTAGGCCTAGCACCTCCACAGAACATGATGGGAAGAGTAGTACAGAATATAGTCTAGGCCTAGCACCTCCACAGAACATGATGGGAAGAGTAGTACAGGATATAGTCTAGGCCTAGCACCTCCACAGAACATGATGGGAAGAGTAGTACAGGATATAGTCTAGGCCTAGCACCTCCACAGAACCACAGCACCTCCACAGAAGATGATGGGAAGAGTAGTACAGGATATAGTCTAGGCCTAGCACCTCCACAGAACATGATGGGAAGAGTAGTACAGGATATAGTCTAGGCCTAGCACCTCCACAGGACATGATGGGAAGAGTAGTACATGATATAGTCTAGGCCTAGCTTGCCACACTAGAACATGATCCAGAGTGGAGATGGGGAGTGACCAGTGGAGAATGACTGCCACTAAGTTCAATGCCGACCGTGGTACTACAGACATTGTTTGCAGAAAATAGGATCCCTCATAATAGTGGATGAGGAAATGTCAATCTTCGTGGTCAATCGTCGTGTAAATAAAAACACTTCCGAAGACAATCATAGTACCAATAATTGCCTCTATTACACCAGATGTATGTCTTTGAATTAATTATTTTAAAATCGCACACAGAAGACATTATGAGGATAATTCAGCTACCAATGGCAGCCTGCAGTAGCCCTGTCGGCCGTCAACATGAGATACTCAATGAGAGGGGGCAGAACTGAGCGAGCCTGCAACATCAAGTTCCGGAGTTGCACAAACTGTGCATGTTATGTCTCCATGAGACGCTATGTTAACCCGACTTTCTTGGTTTCAAATGCTCTATTGAGTCTTCACATAGGAATGAATGGTGTCACGTGATCATTGGGAGTGACTGAGTGGAAGTGTGATTGGAAGGCCCAGGCTCTTCCTCTTTCATCCCTTCTATCTGACCCCTGGAGCACCTCTGTCTCTTGGGAGACCAGGCTGGGTGTGGTGGTAAAAACACCTTTGATGAGGAGAGATTTGAGAGGCTGCATGGACTTCTAGATCCCCCTCTGAACTCCCAGGTCATGGACCTCTCTACCCATGGTGGACAACCAAAGGCATAATGGAATTCATATACACATGACCGTAATCAGTATCAGAATAATATATACCATAGATCTAATGTATGACTAAATCACCATATAGGTCTAATCTAATCTATCTATCTAATCTATCTGTCATCTACAAGACCCTACAAGGTAAAGTCCTCCCTTATCTCAGCTCGCTGGTCACCATAGCATCACCCACCTGTAGCACGTGCTCCAGCAGGTATATCTCTCTGGTCACCCCCAAAACCAATTCTGTCTTTGGCCGCCTCTCCTTCCAGTTCTCTGCTGCCAATGACTGGAACGAACTACAAAAATCTCTGAAACTGGAAACACTTATCTCTCTTCGAAAGCCAGGTTAACAAACAGATCACCGACCATTTCGAATCCCACTGTACCTTCTCCACTATGCAATCTGGTTTCCGTGCTGGTCATGGGTGCGCGTCAGCCACTCCCAAGGTTCAAAACGATATCATAACCGCCATCGATAAAAGACAGTACAGTGCAGCCGTCTTCATCGACCTGGCCAAGGCTTTCGACTGCATCGCCTGGTTCACCAACTACTTCTCAGATAGAGTTTTGTGTGTCAAATGTGAGGGCCTGTTTTCTGGACCTCTGGCAGTCTCTATGGGGGGTGCCACAGGGTTCAATTCTCGGGCCGACTCTCTTCTCTGTATATACTGTATCAATGACGTCACTCTTGCTGCGGGTGATTCTCT